>NC_133325.1:786432360-786732360 GCF_042186555.1 Aquarana catesbeiana | reverse complement strand
ACACGGCTCAAGATACTCCACAAATATCATATTTAGGTGGACCGTTCTTTAAAGGACTGTTGAGGAAACCATTGGGAAATAATGTCAACATGGCTGCAGTCATGCCAAGGCCAACAAAGTCAAAGGATTATTGGCACTCCTGTATTCTTGAGTGTGCGTTGAGTTCCTTCAATTCCCCTTTAAAATGATTGGTCGCTAAAGTTCTTTTTTCACAAACAATGCTCGCTGTTCATTTGTTACAAATAATAATAGTGATGGATGAAAAGTCAGAACCTGTCAGGGTTAATGAGGTTGGGTATAGAAGCTCTCACCCACCAGCTGTGTCCGGTGCCCGGTGACTCAGTCCTGGGCACCATGCCAGTCCGCCCCCCCATGCACAGTGCCCGCCAGCACACATTGCTTGAGTTTTTTGTTGAGCATTTCTGAAATGAGAAAGAATTGGGGGGGGACCCCAGCAAACCAGTGACACCCCCTCCCCCAACTGTAACCTGAAAGTGATATTTACTGCACACATGCTGAAATGCTTTACCTGCCTCACTCTAGTCATAAAGAAAATAAGAATCAGACCTCCCCTCTAATAGAAGATAAACTCTCCTTCAAGGAACCCCCCCCCCCATCTTCCTCCTGGGGTCTATAAATTTGACTTCTCTAAAGGAATGAGCTGAACAGATTGTCCCACTCAGCAATCCTAACACCCCCTCCTTATCCATTACACAGAGAGGGCGGACTTCCATCACAGAGTCCAGCTGTCTCTCTGTCCTCCACTACTGTCCCTCCGTCCTCCACCACTGTCCCTCTGTCCTCCAACATGGCTGTACCTCTGCCCTCCACCAGTGTCCTTCTGTCTTCCATTGTTGTCCCTCTGTCCTCCGCTACTGTCCCTCTGTCCTCCGCTACTGTCCCTCTGTCCCCTATCATGGCTGTCCCTCTGCCCTCCACCAGTGTCCTTCTGTCTTCCATTGTTGTTTCTCTGTCCTCCACTTCTGTCCCTCTGTCCTCCACTACTGTCCCTGTGTCCTCCGCTACTGTTCCTCTGCTCTCCACCACTGTCCCACTGTCCTCCATCATGGCTGTACCTCTGCCCTCCACCAGTGTCCTTCTGTCCTTCACCATTGTCCCTCTGTCCTCCACTACTGGTCCTCTGCTCTCCACCACTGTCCATCTGTCCTTCATCATGGCTGTTCCTCTGCCTTCCCCCAGTGGCCTGTCCTCCATTGTTGTCTTTGTCCTCCACCACTGTTCCTCTGTCCTCCAACATGAATGTTCCTCTACTCTACACCTCTGTCCCACTTTCCACCTTGACCATACCTCTGTCCTCCACCATGTCTGTTGCTCTGTCTTCCAAGACTGTCCCTGTTTCCTAAAAGACTGTCCTTCTCTCTATCACAGCTTGCACCACTGTACCTCTTTCCCCACAACTATTCTTTTTTCCATGACTGTCCCTCTTTTCTCCAAGACAAGTCTCCGTGACTGTCCCTCTGTCCTCCAAGACTATCACACTTTCCCACAAGACTGTCCTTCTCTCCTCCAAAATTGCACCTCTCTCCTGCATGACTGTCTCACTTTTCTCCCTGACGGTTCTTCTTTGCTCCACAATTGTCCCTCTTTCCCCTGTGACTGCCCCTTTTTCCCCTACAAGGGTCCTTTATTCTTCCATAACAGTCCCTCTTTCCTCCATGACTGGCCCACTTTTCTCCACCACTATCCCTCCTTTCACCACAATTGTTCCCCTTTCCCCTGTGACTGGCCCGCCTTCCCCCACAACTGTCCTATATTCTTCCGTGACTGTCCCTTTTTCCTCAATTACTGTCCCACTTTTCTCCACAACAATCCCTCCTTTCTCCACAACTGTCCTTCTGTTCTCCAGGAATATCTCACTGTCCTTCATGACTGCCCCTCTCTCTTCTGTAACTGCACCACTTTCATCCATGGCTATCCCTCTTTCTTGTACAACTGTCTCACTCTTCTCAATGACTGTCCCTCTTTCCTTTTACAGCTGTCCTTCCTTCTCCCATGACTGTCTTACTTTTTCTTCATGATGGTCTTTGGTTGCCCCTCTCCCACCAATGATTGTCCTCTCCAACTGTCCCTTCTTTCCTCCACAATTGTCCCTCTTTCTTCCACGACTGTCCTTTTGTCCTCCATGATTGTCCCTCTTTTCCATCCTTCCTGCATGATGGTTCCTCTTTCCTTCACGACTGTCCCACTTTCCTCCATGACTGTCCCTTTTTCTTTCAAGATTGTCCTCTCCTCCTCAACTGTCACTTTTTCCTCCATGACTTTCCCTCTTTCCTCCATGTTTGTCCCTCTTTCCTCCATGACTTCCTTTCTTTCCTCTATGTTTGTCCCTCTTTCCTCCATGACTTCCCCTCTTTTCCCTCCATGATTGTCCCACGTTCCTCCATGACTTCCCCTCTTTTCTCCATGATTGTCCCACTTTCCTCCATGTTTGTCCCTCTTTCCTCTACGATTGTTCCACGTTTGTCCCTCTTTCCTCCTTGACTTCCCCTCTTTCCTCCATGATTGTCCCACTTTCCTCCATGTTTGTCCCTCTTTCCTCCATGATTCTTCCATGTTTGTCCCTCTTTCCTCCTTGACTTCCCCTCTTTCCTCCATGATTGTCCCACTTTCCTCCATGTTTGTCCCTCTTTCCTCCTTGACTTCCCCTCTTTCCTCCATGTTTGTCCCTCTTTCCTCCATGACTTCCCCTCATTTCTCTCCACGATCGTCCCACTTTCCTCCATGTTTGTCCCTCTTTCCTCCACGTTTGTCCCTCTTTCCTCCATGTTTGTCCCTCTTTCCTCCATGTTTGTCCCTCTTTCCTCCATGTTTGTCCCTCTTTCCTCCACGTTTGTCCCTCTTTCCTCCATGTTTGTCCCTCTTTCCTCCATGACTTCCCCTCTTTTCTCCATGGTTATCCCACTTTCCTCCATAACTGTCCTTCTTTCCTTAATTAAACTTTAGAAACATTTTAACTTAGTGTTAGGAAGAAGGTTAAGGATTAATCTGTGGTCAGGTAGTGATGTCATCATTCGTGGCTGGAGGTTAACCATCTCCTCTCCCCGGTGGAGACATTAGAGTGTAAGCTCCTCTGGTATAGAAACTGCTGTGACTGGCTCGGTGCTCTCTGTACAGCGCTTCGGTATATGTCAGAGCTATATAAATGTATGATAATAATAGTGTGTAAATGAGGTGGGGACATTAGAGTGTAAGCTCCTCTGGTACAGAGACTGATGTGACTGGCTCGGTGTTCTCTGTACAGCACTACAGTGTATGTCAGAGCTATATAAATGTATAATAATAATAGTGAGTGAATGAGGTGGGGACATTAGAGTGTAAGCTCCTCTGGTATAGAGACGGAGGCGACTGGCTCGGTGTTCTCTGTACAGCACTATGGTGTATGTCAGAGCTATAAAAAATGTATAATAATATAAGTGTGTGACTGTAGCGGGACATTAGAGTGTAAGCTCCTCTGGTATAGAGACGGAGGCGACTGGCTCGGTGTTCTCTGTACAGCACTGTAGTATATGTCAGAGCTATATACAGTAAATGTATAACAACAATAGCATGTGAGTGTAGTAGGAAATTAGAGTGTAAGCTCCTCTGGTGCCGAGTGGCTCAGTGTTCTTGTACAGCACTACGGTATGTGTCAGAGCTATATAAATGTAAATAATGTTGTGTGACTGTGGGAGGACATTAGAGTGTAAGCTCCTTTGGTACAGAGACTGATGTGACTGGCTCAGTATTCCCTGTACAGCGCTGCGGTATAGGTTACCGCTATGTATAAATAAATGTCAGAGCTATATAAATGTATAATAATAATAGTGAGTGAATGAGGTGGGGACATTAGAGTGTAAGCTCCTCTGGTGCAGAGTGGCTCAGCGTTCTCTGTACAGCGCTGCAGTATATGTCAGAGCTAAATAAATGTATAATAATAATAATAGTGTGTGACTGTGGTGGGGACATTAGAGTGTAAGCTCCTCTGGTGCAGAGACTGATGTGACTGGCTCAGCGTTCTCTGTACAGCGCTGCGGTATAGGTTACCGCTATACAAAAATAGGAATATGCTGGCGCGGCGAGGGTTAAATATTTGAGCGAGTCCAGATTTGGCCCCCCTATTTTCTCGCAGGCCCCCGGCTCTCATATATCACTGCCATAGTGGACAGAGGGGCCCCGGACTCATGCTGGGCCCAGCAGCCTCCTCTCTATGCGTCCTCTGAGAGGCCTATGAAAAGCCCTGCAGGACGGAGAGCATTACCCCCGGCTGAATGATAACCGTACATAATCGCTGTATGAAGCGGAGAGCGCCTTTCCCCTCGCCCCATCCCGGCTCCAGCCCCAATTCAGCCAGTAATTGATTATAGGGCCAGCGTGACAGGAAATAAGATCGAATTAAGAAGAAAGGGGCCCCCCTCCGGGGCCTGGAGGGGGGGGGGGAGGAGGGGGGATAAGCCCCTCCATTCACTTCACCTATTCCCATTAATGCCGCGCCAATCTCGGCGTTCCAGAACACAGAGCCCTCCTCGGCTATCAGGACAAACAACGGCATGACATTCCCACATCAGCGGCGGCAGATCATTAATAGCGCCGATTTCACGCACATTCCAGAGGGGAAACGCCCGCGGTTCTCATAAATGTACAAAAACAACGCCACGCGGGAGTCTTAAAAGGGGCACTAAGCCAAGATCATAGAATAAAGTAAAAAAAAGGGACGTTGCGGGGGCTATTGACAAGACGGGCGGCGAAAATCTGCCATTTCGGCAAACTTCATCTCATTTTTTACGTTTTTTTTTTTTTTGCTGGTTGTTTTTCTAATGGTTGACGGCGGTGCGGCGTAGCGAGCAGAGAAACAATCTAGGAGAGAAAAAAATGGCGTAGCGAAGGTCTCTGAGTCCTCTCCACCAGAAGTGCGCAAATCAAGCCTGGGGACGCAGCTGGAATAAAAGGGTAATGAGGTCCTCCGACCTCTAGTGGCCCCTGTCACAGATATCCCTGCAGGGATTGGTCCGCAGATGATTGCCTACCATGATGCGTCACATGAGTTCTACATCATATTGCCCATACTTTGGATCAGTGGCGGCCCGTAATGCAGGGCGCACAGGCACCGCCCCCCCTAATCCATGTGCCCGGCCCCCTAGTCTACATGCAGGGCGCCGGACGCATGGATCCCAATGGGGTTTTTTTTTTTTTTTTTGGAAGCACGTGATTAGAGCCAGAGGCACCAATAGGCTTCAAAAAAGGGTGGACTCGGGGCGCAGGGCAATGTGCCCCGAGCCCACCCAGTTATGTGACAGTAGCGAATTATTATTCGCTATTGTCTTCCTGATTCTCCTCCCGGCCAATCAGATAAGCCGAAAGGAGAAGCGATTTTATTGGCCGCCGAGGAGGAGGGAGGAGATTGAGGGGAAGCCGCCGTGAAGCACCAGGAGGAGGAGACGCTGCCCGGAGGAAGTGCTGCCCACGATCTAGATGGGGTAAGTGCGGGGCTTGGGACTGACCGACCGGGGGGGGGGGTGGATTGTTTGCCGCCCCCCCCCCCCCAAAAAAAAATATACCAGCAGCCGCCACTGGATTCTATTGGTCTGACTGTATCAAGGCTCGCCGATGTTATATTAAAGGCGATCACTTATTCCCTCACTGCTACATCCAAGGAGAGCAGCCTTAGCCGCCTTTAGAGGTTCAGCTAAAATTGCCACGCCTCTAAAAAGCGATCAACGTGTGTTTGAGGAGATGATGTAACATGCATTACATACAGCTACAGGGCAGTTGCGCCGCGGTCCTCTTACCCACGCCCCCCCGCGCTGCGGCCCCATTCACTTGAATGGGGGATCATTTTTTTGCGTTGGCTGCAGCATGACCACACCCCCCGCTGTGCGGCCCTGTTCACTTGAATGAGGGGGGAACATTTTTTTGCAGTGGCTGCAGCATGTCCACACCCCCCGTGGTGCAGCGTACACCATCTATACCGGGGGGGGGGACAACCTGCACTCTGTTCTCGTCCTCATCCCGCACTCCATAGGACACCGGGACTGTTTACTCCTCTTCACCAGGAAGCCTTTAGGCATGTCTGTGGAAGGAATAGTGCGGCCTTTTTACAAGGCATCAGAGTGGCCCCGGGGGGCGATTGCCCCTGGCCCAGTCTGCCCCCTCTGTTCAATAAGTGCCACAAAAAAAAGTCCTGTTGGTCCTGCCAGAAATCTTGTGAGCCAATAACTTCCTGTGCTGCACTCTTCGCATCGTTCCCAGCGCTCTCTGAGGAATACAGAACCCCCCCGTACCCCCCATATTATGGAGAACAGGGGAGAGGTTTCTCCAGTCCTGTCTAAGGGTGACAACGCTGCTCCTCCATAGACACAGTACAGTGAGTGTTGTCTCCCTTGGACAGGAAGTCGGCTACTGGCAGGATCACCAGGTGAAAAAAGCCTCACAAAAGAAAAACGAATGCAGCCACCCTATCTAAGGCTTCATTTACAACATGCCGGTGTGATGGAGCACGTGCACATTTTCCACGAATTGTAACAGGAAGTTATCGGCTCACAAGCTTTCTGGCAGGATCAACGAGACTTTGGCACTTATCGAACGGATATATCAAAATATTTTTAAAAGGTATAATCAACAGACCGAAAGGGAGCAAAGAGAAGTACATTTGTTCTGAGCCAATCGGGCAAAAAAAAAAACAAACGAATGTTCTTTAGGCTATTTTCTCTTTGGAACGAATGTTCTTTTACTATACTGCATTATGGCCACTAGATGGAGCTGGGAAGCCTAGGAAAAACATTGTATCTTTTGTTGCAAAGACCTATGTAACAATTTTAGAGAACACTAGAGGGGACTAGCAATTAAAAGTAACCAATTGGCAGTAGTAAAATATTGTATTATGGCCACTAGATGGAGCTGAGGAACATAGGAAATAAACAGGTCTTTGCAACAAATGATAAAATGTAACAATTCTAGAGAACAATAGAGGGGGCTAGCAATTGATTGTAACCAATTGGCAGTAGTAAAATATTGTATTATGGCCACTACATGGGGCTGAGGAGCATAGGAAATACATAGGTCTTTGCAACCAGAGATACAATATTGGAGAACACTAGAGGGGACTAGCAATTAATTGTAACCAATTGGCAGTAGTAAAATATTGTATTATGGCCACTAGATGGAGCTAAAGAGCATAGGAAATAAATAGGTCTTTGCAACAAGAGATACAATGTAACAATTTTAGAGAACACTAGAGGGGACTAACAATTAAAGGTAACCAATTGGCAGTAGTAAAATATTGTATTATGGCCACTAGATGGAGCTGAGGAGCATAGGAAATAAATAGGTCTTTGCAACAAAAGATAAAATGTAACAATTCTAGAGAACGCTAGAGGGGACTAGCAATTAATTGTAACCAATTGGCAGTAGTAAAATATTGTATTATGACCAATAAATGGGGCTGAGAAGCATAGGAAATAAATAAGTCTTTGCAACAAGAGATACTGCATTATGACCACTAGATGGAGATGAGAAGCGTAGGAAAAAAATAGGTCTTTGCAAAAAGAGATACAATGTAAAATTATTAGAGAATGCTAGAGGGGGGGCTAGCACTTAATTGTAACCATTTGGCAGTAGTAAAATATTGCATTATGGCCAATAGATGGGGCTGAGGAGCATAGGAAATACATAGGTCTTTGCAACAAGAGATACAATGTAAGAATTTTAGAGAACATTAGAGGGAATTAGCAAACTGTTCATGAGGGAAAATAGACTAAAGAGCATTTGATTTGCACAAAAGGAATGCATCACGTTAACAATTAATGGTGCCAGCATGTGTCTTCTCAAGGGCAACGCGTTTCTGTGCGCGTCAGGAAAGCGCGCGATTTTGCTCTTGTTCCCGACATGGGCAAAGTGTGAACCTAGCCTAAGGTGCAATATATTACATTTTGGTATCTAAGCTGTATTCGCCACGTGTCTCTCAGGACTTCATTTTCGGTTAGGCTGGACGCGCACAGGCGTTTTTTTTTTTTTTGCACGAGTGATCATGGCCGTAATATCGAATAATCCCTAGAGATCGCTATACCTAAGAAACTATGGGAGTGTTGAACTTAGTAGCGATCATTTGCTAACGATAACACGATCCTCCTAATTCAACTCAACGTGTAGCCATTGCTGTCGATGGATCGCTAGAAAATCGCCGGTGTGCGCCCAGCCCTGAATCCTTATCTTAGAGCAGACCCCCCCCCCCCAGGGGGATGGGGGGGGAGGGGGTGGCAGGGTCTCCCCAGGATGTGTTTGATGAACTCACAATACAAAAATCAACTCTCTGATGTGATTGCTATGTTAATGGGGGGGGGGGGGGCGGTGTAAATGAGATGAAGTCGGCAATGGGCCGAGGCCCTTTGTGTAGCGTCACCGCCAGAGAAAACCATTTACAAATCCATTCAGCTCAGCTGTTTGAAGTTTTGTCCCCCGATGATGTCCTTGATTGACAGATGACCAGATGTCCTCGGTGCTACTTCCTGGCCGGCCATCTACGGGACTCTACAGAAGGGGGCTGGGTACCACATGCCCAATGGATAGCCCCCCCCCCAACCTAAAGGTTTGGGGTCAGGATTGGGGATCCCTGGTGTCCCATACAAGCTCGTGATCATAAAAATGGAATGCAGTCTCTTGGTGGTGACTGAGACCAAGACCATATGTTTAACTATTATGCGGCTGTACTGCCTGCTTAAGACCATTGATGTTTTAAGACGACCGCTACACACAAGATGGGAATTAATCCATATCTGTTTATAATTACTACCCAGTTATCTTGGTTACAAAGCCTATAGAAATATACACTCACTGACCACTTTATTAGGTCCCCCTTGCTAGTAGCGGGTTGGACCCCCCTTTGCCTTCATTCTTGGTGGCATAGATACAACAAGGTGTTGGAAACATTCCTCAGAGATTTTGCTCCATTTTGACATGATAGCATCACGCAGTTGCTGCAGATTTGTCGGCTGCACATCCATGATGGGAATCCCCCATTCCACCACATCCCAAAGGTGCTCTATTGGATGAGATCTGGTGAGTGTGGAGGACATTGGAGTACAGTGACCTCATTGTCCAGTGGTGAGATGATTGGAGCTTTGTGACATGGTGCATTATCCTGCTGGAAGGAGCCATCAGAAGATGGGGACATTGTAGTCAGGGCAGCCATCAGAAATTTTGGGGCCCCTTACACAGCCTTAGGCCTGCCCCCCCCCCCCCCTTTCGAGCCTGACCATCAACTTTCCCCAGGGCCCACCCTAGGGTTGCCACCTGTCTGGGATTCACCCGGACAGTCCAGGTTTTGAATCATGTTATCAGTCTGCCTGAAACCCGGACACATACCTCCCCGATCGTCCTGGAATTTCAAGTGAATCTGTCCCGCAGATCTGGATTGGAGTCCTGGAGCCAGTGCAGGAGTAAGTTCCGGCACTGGGATCCACTCACGCATTGCACCAGGGGCGGCCCGTCCATTAAGGGCTGACGGGCGCCGCACTCACTGTACATTGGCAGCACCTCCCCTATCCATGCGTCCGCCCCTTTCAGGACACCAGTGCATGGATTCCAATGCAGAGGGGCTGTAAATTTTGAAGCACCGATTAGAGCCAGAGGCTTTAAAATAGGATAGGCTTGGGTCACAGAGAGTGCACTCCGAGCCCACCCAGTTGTGTTACAACAGCAAATCAATATTCTCTGTTGCAAGACCGATTCTCCTCCCGGCCAAACAGCAAGCTGGTTTTGACACCGGTCACCCGATTGGCTGAAAGGACAGGCGATCCTATTGGATGCCTAGGAGCAGGAGGGAGGAGTTGCACGGCGGAAGCCACTGCGATGCAGAGAGGACACAGAAGCCGCTGCTCGCCGCCCATAGGAGCCCACAACCCGCTGCCCATAGGAGCCCGCAACCCACCACCCATAGGAGCCCGCAACCCGCCACCCATAGGAGCCCGCAACCCAGGCGATGTCCGCCGCCCATAGAAGCCTGCAACCCGCTGCCCATAGGAGCCCGCAACAACCCGCCACCCATAGGAGCCCGCTGCCCATAGGAGCCCGCAACAACCCGCACCCATAGGAGCCCGCAACCCGACGCCCATAGGAGCCCGCCGCCCATAGGAGCCCGCAACCCACCACCCTTAGGAGCCCGCCTCACGCCGCTCATAGAAGCCCACAACACGCCGCCCATAGGAGACCGCAACCCGCCGTCCGTAGGAGCCCACAACCCAGGCGCTGTCTGCCACCCATAGGAGTCCGCAACCTGCCACCCATAGGAGCCCGCAACCCACCGCCCGTAGGAGCCCGCAACCCACCGCCCATAGGAGCCCGCAACCCACCGCCCATAGGAGCCGGCAACCCAGGCGCTGTCCGCCACCCATAGGAGCCCACAACCAGCCACCCACAGGAGCCCCCAACCCACCGCCTATAGGAGCCCGCCGCAACCTGCTGCCCATAGCAGCCGCAACAACCCGCCACCCATAGGAGCCTGCAACCCGCCGCCCATAGGAGCTCGCAATCCGCCGCCCTTAGGAGCCTGCAACCTGCTGCCCAAAGGAGTCCGCAACACGCCGCCCATGGGAGACAGAAACCCACCACCCATAGGAGACCGCAACCCGCCACCCATAGGAGCCCGAAACCCGCCACCCATAGGAGCCCGCAACCCAAGCGCTGTCCGCCACCCATAGGAGCCCAGAACCCACCACCCATAGGAGCCCGCAACCCACCGACCATAGGAGCCTGCAACCCACCGACCATAGGAGCCCACAATCCACCACCCATAGGAGCCCGCAACCCACCGCCCATAGGAGCCCGCAACCCAGGCGCTGTCGGCCACCCATAGGAGCCCACAACCTGCCACCCACAGGAGCCCCCAACCCACCGCCTATAGGAGCCCGCCGCAACCTGCTGCCCATAGCAGCCCGCAACAACTCGCCACCCATAGGAGCCTGCAACCCGCCGCCCATAGGAGCTCGCAATCCGCCGCCCTTAGGAGCCTGCAACCCGCTGCCCAAAGGAGTCCGCAACACGCCGCCCAAAGGAGACATCAACCCACCGCCCATAGGAGCCCGCAGCCCAGGCGCTGTCCACCACCCATAGGAGCCCACAACCTGCCACCCACAGGAGCCCCCAACCCACCGCCTATAGGGGCCCGCCGCAACCTGCTGCCCATAGCAGCCCGCAACAACCCGCCACCCATAGGAGCCTGCAACCCGCCGCCCATAGGAGCTCGCAATCCGCCGCCCTTAGGAGCCTGCAACCCGCTGCCCAAAGGAGTCCGCAACACGCCGCCCAAAGGAGACAGCAACCCACCGACCATAGGAGACCGCAACCCGCCACCCATAGAAGCCGGAAACCCGCCACCCATAGGATCCCGCAACCCAAGCGCTGTCCACCACCCATAGGAGCCCAGAACCCACCACCCATAGGAGCCCGCAAGCCACCGACCATAGGAGCCTGCAACCCACCGACCATAGGAGCCCACAATCCACCACCCATAGGAGCCCGCAACCTGCCGCCCATAGGAGCCCGCAACCGGCCGCCCATAAGAGCCCGCAACCCGGGTGCTGTCCACCGCCCATAGGAGCCCGCAACCTGTCGCCCATAGAAGCCCGCAACCTGCCCATAGGAGCCCGCAACCCGGGCGCTGCCCGCCGTCCATAGGAGCCTGCCCACCTGCAATCGATGGGGTAAGTGCCGGGGTAGGGGGGTTGCCTTATCGTCTGACCAACCCCCTGGCTCCACTCCACTTCCTAGCTCATAGTGGCTGCCCTATGGTAAGGCAACCTAATGGTCTTTAAGGGACAGGGGCACTGATATAAGGGGGTCCCTCATCTAATGTGAGTCTCTAAGGGAGGTGCTGATAAAAGGGGACTCTGATCTAAAGGGTGGTTTCTAATGTTGGGCTGATCTAATAGTTGGTCTCTAATTTAATGGGGTTATGTAAGAGGGTTGCTTATAGAAGGTGACTGATATAATTCGGGCCAATTCGGGCCAGTGCGAATAGTAGCTAGCAGCAAGTATCAGACTCCTGCTGTGGCTCTCAGCAGCTAGGTGCCGCCGCCGCCGACCCTGTTCACTGAGAAGGTAATCGCTGGCTGGGCGGACAGCAGCGAAAAGGCCGCCGGTGACCTGTTATTATAATGAACGGGGTTGGTGGCCACACCAACCTACTATTCTCCTTGGCCCTAATCTCCAAAGTGAATGTAGCCTTGGGGGTGCTGATATAAGGAGACTTTGATCCAATGAGGGGGTCTCTAAGTAGGGGTACCTACATAAGAGGACCCTGATCTATTGGGGGATACTCTAAGGGGGGGGGGCAAAAAAAATGTTGTCATGCGTCGAGAAAGTGTTCGGGTTTGGCTTGAAAAGACAGTAACCGTAGTCCGCCCACTGGCCATCCCACCAAATCCGCCCACTGGCCATCCCACCGAATCCGCCCACTGGCCATCCCACCGAGTCCTTCAGTGCACCCACTTTTTTTTTAACACTAAAAGTGTATCCCAAGTCATCATCAGTGCTTTCAAGATAAGAAATTATATTTTGGCAAAAAATATGAAGTCTGCCATCATGACAAGGTAGACCCTTTCGAGCGGGGCCCTACACTAACACTTACAGTGTTACCCTTTCAATGACCCCCCCCCCCCCCTTTTTTTCTCGCCTAGCAGATCTAAGAAAACAAAAAACTTCAAAACAAAACAAATATATTCAGAGACATCCCCATGTATTCAGCAAAGAGACATCCCCATGTATTCAAAGAGATAGCCCAATCCAGCCCCTGTATGCACTCAGCCCATTATTTAACTGACACCAATGATGGGGCACTATTCCTGCCACTGATACCAATGATGGGGCACTATTCCTCCCACTGGTACCAATGATGGGGCACTATTCCTCCCACTTATACCAATGATGGGACACTGTTTCTTCCACTGATACCAATAATGGGACACTATTGATCTTTTATTGAAAAGAATCAAGCAACCAATTTTATACAAAAGTAAAAAACAAAACAATAGTACAAAACTTCAACAGAAATCAAAGGAATACACATCCATGTTCAGAATATATACAACATATACATAGTCCACTACCAACACATTTTTAGAAAACTATTTACATTAAGCAGCAGAGAGGGCCTAAGAGGCGCAACCCATTACCTATGTACGCAGCCATTTATCAAAAATGAATCATGATTTATAAAATCTAGGGTGATAAGAGACAGACAGCCACACCTGGGAAAGAGACTCCTGGCAGTCAGGGAGGCTTGAAACCCCTCCACACCTTCAACCAAGCCCCCCGACTCCGCTTGTCTCTCTCAAGCTGCCGAATCTTCCCCACCTCATGCAAAATGTCAGACCGTACTTACTAAGGTGCAACCACAGGTACTCATGGTTAACACGATCAAACGCCTTTCCCTGATCCAATGTCAGCAAATACTTTCCCTAGCCTGCAGCCCTGCATCGCTCCAAGGCCTCCCGGACAGCTAAAACCACTGTGAAGGTGCTCCTACCCTGGACCGAACAGTGCTGATGGCGAGAAAGCAAAGACTCTGCTACTGACGATAGGCGCCAGAAAAATATCTTTGCCAGCAACTTTCTATCGACATTGAGAAGGCTGATGGGGCACCAATTCTCAATCATCGAAGGATCTTTAGCTTTTAAAAGAAGAATTACAGTCGAGTGCCTCATGAAAGGGGAAAGCACCCCCTCAGCAATGCAACTGTTACCCTGTTTCCCCGAAAATAAGACCTAGCGTGATTGTCAGTGATGGCTGCAATATAAGCCCTACCTCCCAAATAAGCCCTACCCTGTTTCCCCGAAAATAAATCCCAATCCTGAAAATAAGACCTACAAGGACTTTGACTAGGGCTTTTTTGGGGGGTAGGGCTTATATTGCAGCCATCACCGACAATCACACTAGGTCTTATTTTCGGGGAAACAGGGTAAAAACCTCTACCAAATGTGGGGCCAGAATAGACTTAAAGGTTTTGTAAAACTCAGCCGTCAAGCCATCTGGTCCAGGTGACTTTTTGATTGCAAGCTGTTGCTCTCATCACCTCTTCAACTGTGATCTCCTCTGTCAAATTCATCACTGGAACATCTTCATCATTTAGACCTGGAGTAGAGTCCAAAAAGGTTTCTATTTTGTCACGGTCAAGCTCTTCCCTCCCAAGGAGGTCAGCATAAAAGGACCTCACGACCTCCAGTATCCCTGACCGGGACTTTGTCAAGGAACCTGTACTATCCTTAAGGCCAACAATCGTTTTAACAGCTACACCTTGTTTGCAGTTCTGGTAAGGGTCAGGCGAGTGGTACTTCCCGTAGTCCCTCTCCAGAATCAAAGAGGCATGTCGGTCATATTGACACTTCAGTTTTATTTCGGAGATTGCCCCAGGATCTCCTCCTCTCGAGACAAGAATATCCAGCTTCCTCCGTAAACGTTGGTAGGTCATGTATTTATTAAACTGTTTTCTATTGGCTAGGCCCCTGAAGAATCCAGCGACCCTCTTTTTGGTCAGCTCCCACCACTCAGCCTTGCTGCTACAAAAGTCCAGGATGGTCACCTGTGCCTGAAAGAATTCCTCAAAGGATTGTCTAACATGTTCTTCCTTGAGGAGAGTCAAATTCAATCTCCAGATGCCCTTGAGTCTCTGAGGGGCGTCTGAAGCATTCAGGACCACAGATAGCATGCAGTGATCAGAGAACTCTACTGCCTGCACCACTGGGGGCGAGAAAGCAGAGGTTTCCTTAAAAAAAAACCTAACTATCCTACTCTGACTACTACCTCCATGAAAGGTGAACCCGGTGTCATCCGGGAGGTGCTTAATATGCACATCCACAAGGCCAGCATCCCTAACCATACTATTTAAAAAAACGCTATCATATCCCAGCCTGTCCTTGAAGTCCTTCCTGTCCTTGGGCCTAGTTACTGTATTAAAGTCACCTCCAAAGACCACTTGCCGGGATGTAAAAAGAAATGGCTTGATCCTTGTGAAAAGGCACTTCCTGTCCCACTTTGTGTGCGGCCCATAAACATTAATTAGGCACAGGTCCTGCTGTCCCACAAGGACGTATAAGACCATACATCTCCCAATCTCCACCTCAATAACCACCTCAGTTACCATGCCGGTTTTAAACAACACTGCCGTAAGGCTTGGCCGCAAGAGACCAGTAAGATGGACCATACCTCCACTCTCTCTTGGCCATATGAATACCTGCCAAGGAGGTGAGCCTAGTCTCTTGCAAAAAGTAAATTTCAGCATCTAATTGGCTGAATAAAAAGAAGGCCATAGAACGAGCTCTTACTGACTTAATGCTGGCGACATTTATTGTCACCACTTTTAACAGAGGGGGAACCGCCATTTGGGTTATTTGGTGGATTGCTTCTTAGCTCCCCTCTGCTGCTCATCACCAGAAGCCTCTCTCTTTCTTAAGGCCGCCTCCAACTCCATTTCTGAATCTGAACTTTGCCCCGAAGAAGCCCCAGATGACGAAATATCTAACTTAGAGGCCCTATGACGGTTGGAGACAGGCACTGGAGTTTCCCGTCCCTGTTCCGTTCTCACCGCCTGCTTCTTTCGCCATCCCGACCTTCCTTCTCTCCTCCAGGTACTGCAGGTCAGCTTCAGAGATGCTCTCATCTCTTGCTCTTTTCTTTGAAGTCTTCACAGAAGACTTCTTTACAGAGGAAGAAGCACCCTTTTTAGTACTTAGTACTTAGGAGAGGAAGACTCATGGGGCACAGACTTGGAAGGTTCTGACACAAGAGGAGATGGCACAGTAGGCTGGGGGGACACAGAGACAGATACAGAAGCAGTACTTACAGACACAGGAAGGGTGGCCACAGGAATTTGGGAGGGATCCTGAACAGGATCAGGGGAGTCGGTCACCTCAGAGGAGGATGGTAAACCAGGGGCCTCACCCTCCAACCTGTCCAGCCTCAAAAGGTCATCTATTACCTCCTTCGCCATTTTGTGCCAGGCCTCAGGACATCGACTGTAGGGGTGACCAAGGCACTGGTCACCTCAGAGGAGGATGGTACACCAGGGGCCTCACCCTCCAACCTGTCCAGCCTCAAAAGGTCATCTATTACCTCCTTCGCCATTTTGTGCCAGGCCTCAGGACATCGACTGTAGGGGTGACCAAGGCACTGGCACAGGTTGCACCTTATCATCTGGGTGCAGTCCTTAGCCACATGACCCTGGCCCCGACACACTGAACATATCAAAGCTGAACAGGAGGAGCTCAAATGCCCCTTTTCTCCTGAGCGGTGACACAGCTTCGGCTGACAAGGGTAGAAAATAGTCATACTATCCCTCCCTATAAAAGCTGAGGAGGGCAGGTGATGGACAACATTCCCATCCCTGAACAACTTGACTGTTACTGACCAACCCCCAGTCCAGATGTTACGCTCATCAAGGATTTTATCGGGCTTAGTCAAAACCTCACCATAATTCCTTAACCAGACCTCCAGATCCCGAGCAGGGACGCTCTCATTAGTGAGAATAATTGTGATCTTTTTCACTGTTGACCTCTGTGAAACTGCAACTGGGGCCAGACCTTCCCAATCCTGGTCTTGACCTGCACCGAGCTTCATATCGCTCCCAGAACAGGTCAAGACCCTCTAGCCTGGTGAAGCTAATAGTATATTCCCGGCTCCCAGCAACATGTATTAGGGCATACAGATCGTTTGCCCCAAAACCCATCTCCAAAATCATGTCCACCACTGCACGCCGTGCTGGAGGGATTGCACCACCTTCCCATTTAAGAATGGCTACATTTCGTCTCGGACCCCCAGCAGAAGCCAGAGACCCAAGACCAGATCCTGGTGTGCTCAAAGTGGTAGCTGGTAGGGGGAAAACCCGCTTGGAAGTGGAGTTACCAGCTGCAGAGCGTACCACCTGAGCAAATGTAGGCTTATCAGGGCCAAGGCCCCACACTGATGTCACAGTAGTCTGTACAATATTATTAATTGCTTGGACTGAGCTGGAACGATTGTCCATCACACTTGTACTGGGACGATTGCTGTCAGTCACACACACATTCAATTTCCCATCAGGAATAGTCACAGTTTCTGCTGTAATACCAGTTGTCTCCTGAAGCTGTGCTGTAGCGTCTTCAGCAGCTGTGGGGCAGACAGCTTTAGATTCAGCTAAAGGAGGGTTAACAGGCTGAGCTGAGACTTGTAGTTCCTTTGCAGAAATGTCCTTTTTTAAATGCAACTTTTGTTGCACTGCAGCATCAGCAGGTACAGCATTGCCACACATGGGATTAGCAACTTGATTGTCACTGGGCACATTTTCAGCATTACTCATGGTGCTAGATGGCACAAAAAACATTTTTTCCCCTGTTTGGGGCTTGACATTATCAGGAACATCATCAGTTATATTCTCATCACCAAACACCAGCTGATCCCCCCGCATAGGACACTCCATTGCCTGGATGGCCCTGAGCATGCCTCCTGATTCCTGGGAAGGCATGGGGCTGCTTACCTCTCCCTGAGGGGGCAGGGGGTCTAAACTGGGGATCTCCTCCTCCACCTCCATTTTTGTCATCCTTGTAAACCTTTGATCATTGCCAAACTTCTCCTTGAAAGGCCCATCTCTGCCTTCCATCATGGACACAATGGTCTCCTGGTGTTCCACCCGGACCTTAGCCAGTTGGATTTCTGAATCCATGGATCCACGGTTCCGGCTGTACAAGCCCTCACGCTGCCTTCGCTAACGTTTCAGATTTACTCTCAGTTTGTAGAGCTTGTCTCTCTCCCTATTCAGGACCTTAATCCCGGCCACCACTCGCTCCCGAATGGCCTCCGAGCCTTCATCCTCACGAGGGGCAGAGAGATCACCAGCCATGGCTTGTACAGGGGCAGGCATATCACCCGATGGCCCAGGAGATGGCTGCGACCTTCCAGCAGGAGAGGCCCCCCTGGCCTCCATGGCTTCCCCAGAAAGGGGCCAGGAGGGCTGGGAGAGATTTCACCACCACTCCCCTCTCACACAGATCACCTGCAGCAGCTTCAGAGACACCTTCCTCCTGACACACCTGTGGACTAATGAGGGAGGGGTTCCTCCCACTGATACCAATGATGGGGCACTATTCCTCCCACTGATACCAATGATGGGACACTATTCCTCCCACTAATACCAATGATGGGACACTATTCCTCCCACTGATACCAATGATGGAACACTATTCCTCCCACTGATACCAATGATGGGACACTATTCCTCCCACTAATACCAATGATGGGACACTATTCCTCCCACTGTTACCAATGAAGGATCTAACTTTACATTAACGTACATAAATGTCTGACATGCGCCAATAACAAATATAAATAAATTGTTTGCGGCACACGGCGGCGAGGGGATTCCAGCTTTGTGAGTGACGGCCAAAAAAATAACCCCAAATTTCCCCCAATTTTTCCCAATTTTTTTGTGTCTTTATTGTGTTAAAAACGTCAAATAAGATCAACAAATGTATAAACAAAGTTTCTTTTCTCAGCTCGTTATTCGACCTTGTTTTTTATTTTGTTTTATTTTTAGCCCTCCCCGTGTGCCCCCCCCCTTCCCCCTGACCAGTAGAGTGCATTGTGGGTAATGGCCATTGCCTGTGATTAGTTACGGGATGTCACATAGATTTATGTGTGACAATTTGGCTATAGGCCCCAGCAATGGGCTCAGTAGGAAGCTGAACAGTCTTTGGCTCTCATACCCCCCCACACCCCCATCCCCCGCAGGGCCTGTATAAGGGCCTTTGTGGTGTTCCTTGAGAATACACCGCCAGCCTTGAATCCTATGCTAATGAGCCCCATTCTCTGCCCGTTTAATGATCTCCCTTCCTTTTTACTTGACATTAACCCCTTCGTGGCCACAGTGACCCGCATGGGGAAGATGGCGGAGGGGGTACACCGGGGGGGGGGGTTCACCCTCAGTCCCATGTGACCTAAATAGATTTTCAGTATATATATCAGCTGGTGGGGGGCCGGAGGCGACGTGGTTGGAAATCTGTGATGGAAACCTTTTAAAAGGTCCCCCAACAGTTATGCGCTTTGCACATTTAGCCCGGGTTCACGTCTGTGCAACGCAACAACAGGCATTTTTATTATATTATTTTAAAGGTGTTCACCAATAATGCCTATATTATCATATTATTAATAATAATCATAATAATAATAATATTATTATAATTACCATTCTAGTATTTGTATTTTTATTATATTATTTTAAAGGCGTTCACCAATAATGCCTAAATGATCATTTTATTATTATTATTAATAATAATAATAATAATAATAATAATAATAATATTATAATTACCATTCTAGTATTTTGTATTTTGTTATATTATTTTAAAGGTGTTCATCAAAATTGTCAATAGTAACAATTTACTATTTATTTATTTTATTTATTTATTTCAGGTACTTATATAGCGCTGTCAATTTACGCAGCGCTTTACATATTCATTGTACATTCACATCAGTCCCTACCCTCAAGGAGCTTACAATCTAAGGTCCCTAACTCACATTCATAAATACTAGGGACAATTTAGACAGGATCCAATTAACCTACCAGCATGTCTTTGGAGTGTGGGAGGAAACCGGAGTACCCGGAGGAAACCCACGCAGGCACAGGGAGAACATGCAAACTCCAGGCAGGTAGTGTCGTAGGTGGGATTCGAACCAGCGACCCTTCTTACTGCTAGGTGAGAGTGCTACCCACTAGACCACTGTACTATGAGTATTATTAATATTATTATTATTATCATTCTAGTTTATTTTCTTTTTATTATTATAAATATTATTTTAAAGGCGTTGACTAATAATGCCAATAATATTTTTATTATTATTATTATTAACATTAATACCATTCTAGTATTTTTATTTCTATTATATTATTTTAAAAGTGTTCACCAAAAATGCCAATAGTAACATTTTACTATTATTATTACCATTCTAGTATTTTTATTTTTATTATATTATTTTAAAGGCCTTCACCAATAATGTCAATAACATAATTTTTTTTATGCTTATAATTATTATTTTTATTATTATTATTATTATTATTACCATTCTCGTATTTTTTTTTCTATTACATTATTTTAAAGGTGTTCACCAAAGATGCTAGTAGTAACATTTTATTATTATTATTATTATTATTATTATTATTATTATTATCATTATTATAATTATTAATATTATGAATAATAATAATAATCACAATAATAATATTATTATTACCATTCTAGTATTTTAGTTTTTATTATATTATTTAAAAGGTGTTCACCAATGATGACAATGTCATTTTATTATGCTTATTATTATTATTATTATTATTACCATTATAGTATTTTATTATATTATTTTAAAGGAATTCACTAATAATGCCAATAATATTTTTAAATTATTATTATTATTAATATTTTAACCATTCCAGTATTTTTATTTCTGTTATATTATTTTAAAGGTGTTCACTAATAATGCCTATAATATCATTTTATTATTATTTTTATTATTATTACCATTTTGGTATTTTTATTTATATTATTTTATTTTATGTTATATCAATAATGATAATAATGTAATTTTATTATGCTTAAGACTAATATTATTATTCTTACCATTCTTGTATTTTTATTTTATTATAGTATTTTAAAGGCATTCAGCAATAATGGCAATATAATTTTTAATTGTATTATTATTATTATTATTACCAGTAGTATTTTTTTTTTAACTGGTTCAGACCAGTTTTAGACTTATAGTACAAACCAGGGGTCCCCAACCCACTACCGGGCCGTGGCCTCTCTGCAGCCGGGTGGATCAGAGAGGCAGGCTGGCGAAAGAGAGAAGCAGGTTGGCGAGCAGAGATAACATCATCTCTCACCGCTCACCCCGCATCCCCGCTCTCCTGCCCTCACTCAGAAATGACCACTGCACAGAGGCCTGCCTCTGTGCTAAATGAACCAGTGCTGCCACCAATGCAGTGACAATTCACATCTGGTGGCACTGGCAGGCGATGTGGCAAGTGACATTCCTCTTCTGGTGGCAGGCAGCGTGGAAAGTCACAATCTGAATCTGGTGGTGGGCGATGTTGCAAGTGACAATCTGCATCTGATGGCTAGTAACAAGCTGCAACTGAAGGCAGGCGACGTGACAGGTGACAATCCACATCTGGTGGCAGGCGATGTGGCAAGTGATAATCTGCATCTGGTGGCAAGTAACAAGCTGCATCTGAAGGCAATTGATATGGCAGGTGACAATCCACATCTGGTGGCAAGCGACATGGCAAGTGACATTCCTCATCTGGTGGCAGGCGATGTGGCAAGTGACAATCCGCATCTGATGGTAGGTGACATGGCAAGTGACAATCTGCATCTGGTGGCAAGTAACAAGCTGCATCTGAAGGCAGGCAACATGGCAGGTAACAATCCAGATCTGGTGGCAGCCGATGTGGCAAGTGACAATCCACATCTGGTGGCACTGGCAGGCGACTTGGCAAGAGACATCTGGTGGCAGGCAGTGTGGCAAGTGACAATCCTCATCTTGTGGCAGGCAGCGGGGCAAGTGACAATCTGTATCTGGTGGCAGGTGACGTGGCAAGTGACAATCCTCATCTTGTGGCAGTCAGCATGGCAAGTGACAATCCGCATCTGGTGGCAGGTGACGTGGCAAATGACAATCCGCATCTGGTGGTAGGCAACGTGGCAAGTGACAATCCGCATCTGGTGGCAGATGATGTGGCAAGTGACAATTCGCATCTGGTGGTAGGCGACGTGGCAAGTGACAATCCACATCTGGTGGCAGGCGACATGGCAAGTGACATTCCGCATCTGGTGGTAGGTGATGTGGCAAGTGACAATCCGCATCTGGTGGTAGGCAATGTGACAGGTGACAATCCACATCTGATAGCAGGCGATGTGGCAAGTGACAATCCGCATCTGGTGGCAGGCGATGTGGCAAGTGACAATCCGCATCTGGTGGCAGGCAGCATGGCAAGTGACATTTCCGCATCTGTTGGCAGGCGACATGGCAAGTGACATTCCACATCTGGTGGCAGGCGACGTGGCAAGTGACATTCCGCATCTGGTGGCAGGCGGCGTGGCAAGTTACATTCCGCATCTGGTGGCAGGCAACGTGGCAAGTGACATTCCGCATGTGGTGGTAGGCGACGTGGCAAGTGACATTCCGAATCTGGTGGCAGGGGACATGGCAAGTGACATTCCGCATCTGGTGGCAGGGGACATGGCAAGTGACACGCTCAGGGCTCCTACTGATTCTGCATTATGGTGAGTTTGTCAGGGCTGGGCTCAGCCCTTCCTTCTCAGAGCTGGCCGCTTAGCTGTCGGTTAATTGCCAGCTCCTATCTTTTCCACAGTGACTCACCTGATGATGGTATCCTGCTCGTCAGTCCTGCTGGTTACTTAAGCTGTTCAGTTCAGTCCCTCTCTGCCTTCGCCTTGTCAACACATCCAGAGACTCTAACCTGTGTACCTGTTGAAGACTCGCTTGGCTGACGTCCCTTCTGTTTCCTGATCCTGCTTGCTGTTCCACTACGCTGATTCTCCAGTTTCCTGATTTCCTGGCCTGTCTTGAAGTACGCTGATCTCTCGCTCCCTGACGTCCTGGCTTGTCTGACTATCCGTTCTGGTTACCGAACTCTGGCTATGATTTGACTACGTTGCTCTGTTTTCCCTTTACTATTATTATTATTATTATTAAACAAGTGTGATTTTAACTGCACTTCTGTCTCGATCTGATTCATGGTTTCTGACAATGTTGAACGATTTCATTTTATATTACAATGTAATAATAGTAATAATGCGCTTCAATCATCCTGACACCATAATAACCATGGTGCTGTGATGATGAAAGAAGCCATTGCCCACGAAAAATCGCTTACCCCCTGCATGCCCCCCTCCCCCCGGACCTTGGCACAATTTTCTTCAGCACAGCCACCCCCCCGTGTCAAAAATTTAGGGACCGCTGGTATAAATTATAATTGTAAATTATAATATAATATAATTTATTATTATCTTCTATGTCATGACTTCTATGTGTATAATAGTTGTTTATTATTATTTTTTTATCTCTTATGTCATATTTCAGCCCTGATGAAGGGGGCGGGGTATAGCTCTGAAACGCGTTGGATTTTATAAACAGTATGTGTTTGTAATAATCCAATTTTTGGAGCTCGAATATTACAGCGTTTCAGTTCTAGATATCAGTTTGCAAAAGCTGTCAACCCTTCTCCTTAGTCATCCCACCATCCTAGCGTTGGACCACAGTTAAAAAAACTATCATTAATCCAGACTTCAGGGCTCCCGCTTCATTGGCCCGCTCTATGTAGCGCTGTAGGCAGGGCTGGCAAAGGTTGTTCCATGCAGAATTCTTACTGGTAAGTAATGGGCAGCAAGCAAGTGCAGCAACCCTAATGGCTCTGGAGCCCCAGCAAGATGTTTTCGTCCCCCAAAGGACAGCAGAGGTATTACACCCCATTTTCTTCCCCAGCACTCCCTCCAGAGTCACCCGCACCCCCAAACGAAACTTATATAATTTTTTTCACACAAATAGAGCTTTCTTTTGGTGGTATTTGATCACCACTGTTTTTTTTTTAATTAAAAAAACTTAAATTAAATTAATTTAAAAAAAAAAAAAAACATTTCCTACAAAAATATACTCTGCTACATGTTTTTTGTAAACATTAAAACTATTCAGCACTGCGCTACTTTAACTGGTAAACGCGCCGTCATGTGACACTGTACCCAAATGAAATTTAAATAATTTTTTTCACACAAATAGAGCTTTCTTTTGGTGGTATTTGATCACCACTGGGGTTTTTTTAATTTAAAAAATTTAATTAAATTACTTTAAAAAAAACATTTCCTACTTTCTGCCATATCCAATAAAAAAAATTAAAAAATCAAATTTCCTCATAAATTTGGGCAAAAATATACTCTACTACATGTTTTTAGTAAAAAAAAAAAAAAATCACAATAAGTGTATATTAATTGGCCATTTTTTACTATTCAGCACTTTGCTGCATTAACTGGTAACTGCGCAGTCATGCGACACTGTACCCAAATTAAATTTATATAATTTTTTTTACACAAATAGAGCTTTCTTTTGGTGGTATTTGATCACCACCGTTTTCTTTTTGTTAAAATAAAAAAAAAATTAAATTGAATTAAATATATATATATTCTACTTTCTGCTATAAAATATATCTAATAAAAAAATTAAAAAAAAATTAAATGTCTTCATAAATTTTGGCCAAAATATATTCTGCTACATGTTTTTGGTGAAAAATAAATCCCAATAAGTCTATATTGATTGGCTATTTTTTTTACTATTTGCCACTACGCTACTTTAACTGGTACGCGGTCATACGACACTACCCAAATTAAATTTAAATCATGTTTTTCACACTAATAAAGCTTTCTTTTGATGGTATTTGATCACCACTGGGTTTTTTTCATTTTTTTTAATTTTAATTGAATTAAAATAAAAAAAACATATTTTTTACGTTCTGCAAAAAACATTTTTAAAAATCTGATTTCCTCATAATTTTTGGGCAAAATATATTCTGCTACGTGTCTTTGGTAAAAAAAAATTCCAATAAGTGTATATTGATATGCCATTTTTTACAATTCTGCACTGCTCTACTTTAACTGATAATTGCGTGGTCATGCAACGCTATACCCAAACGAAACATATATCATTTTTTTCACACAAATAGAACTTTCTTTTGGTGGTATTTGATCACCACTGTTTTTTTTATTGTTAAAAACAAAAAAATTTTATTAAATTAAAAAAAAAAATGTTCTACTTTCTGCTATTAAAAAAAAAAATCTTCATAAATTTTGCCAAAATATATTCTGCTATATGTTTTTGGTAAAAATGAAATCCCAATAAGTGTACATTGATTGGCCATGTTTTACTATTTGGCACTATGCTACTTTAACTGGTACAGTAATTGCGCGGTCATGCGACACTGTACCCAAATGAAAATTTATATAATTTTTTTCACACAAATAAATTAATTTCTTTTGGTATTCTTGTGGTATTTGATTTATTTGGGAATTGCACAGTCATGCAATGATGTACCCAAATTAAACTTATATCATTTTTTTTCACACAAATAGAGCTTTCTTTTGGTGGTATTTGATCACCATTGGGTTTTTTTTTTTTTGATTTTTTAAATTACATTTTTTAAATTAAATTACATCAAAATAAAAAAAAAACTATATTTTCTACGTTCTGCTATAAAACATATCCAATAAAAAAATCAAATTGGGGTTTTTTTTTTGTTTTGTTTTTTGCGATATAAACAAAAAAAGACCCCAAATTTTAAAAAGAAACCCCAACATTTTCTTCTTTTTTTTATAAAACATATACAAAAAATTAAATATTGTCTAAATCCATTCCTCCAGTGTATTCTTTTTGAGTCTTGGTGTGCTTTGTGTATTTCTTCCAGATCTGTGCAGTGATCCAGTGTGAGACTTCCTGTAATAAAAGACCGCTCACTGCTGGTCTCTCTCCTTGTGCAGGGTGACTGGTCTTGTCTCCGCCCACTCCTGTAGTTATCTGCAGGCAGCCTGTAGTGGGTGGAGCCTGCTGGGTCCCTCCCACATCTCTGCTCTCTGCACAGGCTATGTACAGTACAGTGACAATATCACTGCTACTTTACTAGGTAATATCTGGGTTTGCAAAGGCATTTGGTGCCCACAAAGTGGATTTATATCCACTGTGACCGCTAGGACCCACGTACACAGGACGCTGCTAAATGGACGTTCAGAGGCAGTTGGACGCTTTTTTCAACTGCCCCTGAACTTATTTGATGTTATCCTATGTGACCATGTACACAGTCTCGTTTATTGCCATTTTTAGGCAGTTGCGTTTAACAGCGTTTTTTTTAAAGCAAAAAAAATTGGTTAAGACGCCGAAGATTTCCACGTTTCAGACGCCAAATGCGACTAAACGCGGCTAAATGCAGTACCGGCGTTTAGATGCGTTTTAGTTTATAAGCGTTTTTAAAGGTACCCTATATTTTTGACCTGAAAAGACAAAAATATGATGGAAAACAATGAAAAAAACATTAAAAAAAATAGTTTAAAATATTTTAATTAAAATAAAAAATAAAAAAATATTTATTAAGCACAATTTAAAAATGTAAAAATGTTTGCAACAAATATTTGCATAAAAAATACAAAATAAATAAATAAATAAGAAATTACATATACAGCTTTAAAAAAAATCCCAAAAATGTATTAATCAATCAATATTTAATTATTAAAAATATAAAAATATTGCAAATAAAAATTTGATATATTATAAAAAAAATGAAATTAATGTTTAAATTTGCATAAAATAAACAAAATATTTTTTTAAGAAAAGTAATTAAAAAACAAAAATATTACCATATACAGCTGAAAAAAAATCCAATAAATATATTAATCAATTAATATTTAATTATTAAAAATATTTGCCAAAAAAAATGTTATATATATTATAAAAAATTGAATTAACGTAATTAAATTTGCATAAAATAGACAAAATATTTTTTTTTTCAAAAAATAAAGGAAAAACAAAAATAATACATCTGTACATCTATATGTACATATATATATATATAAATATATGCACATACCTGATCGTCACCAACAGACGTTTCTCTGGTGACATACTCTTCCTCATGTTGGTGTCCATGCGTGTCATTCTGGGTAGTACTTTTTCTAGTAGAAGGTCAAATGTGGCAATGGACATGCGTGTGAAATTAAAAAAATTGTCGGGGTAGGTACGCAGCTGTACGTACATGTTGGAAATATATCCTTATGTCCTTAGATGTGATGGCTGCATTTGTTTTCTTTTTTTAGCCTCCCCCTCCCGTTCTCACCTGGTGATCTGAAAATAGAAAATAATAGAATAGAAAATATAATGAATCAGAATAAGAAAGAAAAAAATAAAAGAAACAATAGAATAGAATAGAAAGATTAGAACAATATAACCATCTTCCGAAATTCGAATATAATAGAAAAGAAAATAATAGAAAATAAAAGACTAGAATAGAAAATAATAGAATAGGAAATAATAGAATAGAAAAAAACTGAATAGAATAGAAATAGAAAGACTATACCTAGCTTTCAAAATTCAAATTTCGAATAGAAGAAATCTGATTTAGAATGGAATTCGAATTCAAATCGATTCGAATTTTCCAAATTTGGTTGAATTGGGTTCAATTCGAATTTGAAAAAATGAAACAAATTAAATGAATTCAACTAAACTAATTTATGCAAATAATTAATCGAAATAAAACTAAACAAATGTTTTCGTTCTGCGCATGCCTAGTGTGGTCAGTGAGACAGAACACAGGGAAATGTGCATATATTGCAGAGATTGCAGAATTTTCTTAAATTGCGCCCAGATGTACACTCCTTTCACGGTATATATACATACACACACATATATATATTTTAAAAGTGCTTCTGCTGAACATGTTTATGCCTGTGTTAGTAAATCACATTATACGGGGGGGGGGGGGGGTAGTGGGGGAGGGGGTCTTCATAACACTCAGCGCTGTGCTCAGGGTCATAATCCAAAAAACCACATTCAGAAAAGCCCGTGGCCTTGCAGTATCCTGGGCGGTGCAGTACCACCTGTGGACAGCGGGGGCAGTGTGACCCTCCCACTCACCCGGATGATACATTCCTGCTACAAGTTGATACATTGTACACCATTTATGTTCCATCCTCAGAAGTTTATATCTGCTCATGTTGATACATTTCCCTCCTGGCGCCATGTTTACCTGACAATTGTTACACTTGTAAAGTTAAAACGTGAAAGTGATTTATTATTTGTAGGGCAGGTCGGTCTGCGCAGCGTCTCGCGCTGCGGTTTATATACAATGGAGACAAGTGTTGGTATAGAGGTGGATGGTGGAACATTCCGTACTGAGCCATCCTATCAGCTCACCCATCTATTCCCATCCAATAAACTTCTTGTAATAACAGTTTGGCGGTGTTGTCTCCGGGCCAGAAGCGGGCACTTCTCTCGGTGTGGGGTGACGGGTTTGATGTCAAACAGATCCGAATTCTGTCCTTTTATATCCAATATAGAGAGAGGACGGCTGTACACCATGAAATACGGCTCGGATCGCTTTTAAAGGCAAACTCTGCCTTGCAGCACCGGCGTCATTGGCTCAAATCCCATCTATCTGCATGGCGTGGCTGCATTTGATGGGCACAGTGGTTGCGTTTGATGGGCACAGTGGTTGCGTTTGATGGGCACAGTGGCTGCATTTGATGGGCACAGTGGTTGCGTTTGATGGGCACAGTGGCTGCTTTTGATGGGCACAGTGGCTGCTTTTGATGGGCACGGTGGCTGCGTTTGATGGGCACAGTGGCTGCATTTGATGGGCACAGTGGTTGCATGTGATGGGCACAGTGTTTGCATTTAATGGACACAGTGGCAGCATTTGATGGGTCTGCGTGGGTTTTCTACGGGTACTCCGGTTTCCTCCCACACCGCAAAGACATGCTGGGAGGTCAATTCCCTCCTGTTGGCCCGAGTATGCGTGAGATAGAAGCCTGATGGCGGCCATACTCTTCCATAAGGCCCAGGAACAAGCGTACCCGCTATGTGATTTTGACATCAATGCGATTCTGCTTGTCGCATAGGGCGGCCCATTCACTTATGCTCCTTTTCTGAGCGACAAGCCTTCATGCGATTTGTGAAGGCGTGGTTTGCCGTGATTGCCACGTGATCCTTTTGCGCGACAATTGCAGCAGAATTTCATTTTGGGAAATGAGCGCGGCGACTCTGGCTGCGATTTCAAATCACAAGATGTGAACAGTGTTTAAATGACTAATCTCCAATCAACCTCTTTAACCACTTCAGCTCCGTAAGATTTTACCCCCTTCATGACCAGGCCATTTTTTGCTATTCAGCACTGCGCTACTTTAACTGGTGATTGCACTGTACCAAAATGAAATTTATGTAATTTCTTTTATATTTTTATTCTTCTATATTTATATATATATATATATATATATATATATATATATATATAAAATATTTTAAAAATGATATGAATTTCATTTTGGTACAGCGTTGCACGACCATATAAAGTCAGGTCCATAAATATTGGGACATCGACACAATTCTAATCTTTTTGGCTCTGTACACCACCACAATGGATTTGAAATGAAACGAACAAGATGTGCTTTAACTGCAGACTTGCAACTTTAATTTGAGGGTATTTACATCCAAATCAGGTGAACGGTGTAGGAATTACAACAGTTTATATATGTACCTCCCACTTTTTAAGGGACCAAAAGTAATGGGACAGATTAACAATCATCCATCAAGCTTTCACTTTTTAATACTTGGTTGCAAATCTTTTGCAGTCAATTACAGCCTGAAGTCTGGAACGCATAGACATCACCAGACGCTGGGTTTCATCCCTGGTGATGCTCTGCCAGGCCTCTACTGCAACTGTCTTCAGTTCCTGCTTGTTCTTGGGTAATTTTCCCTTCAGTTTTGTCTTCAGCAAGTGAAATGCATGCTCAATCAGATTCAGATCAGGTGATTGACTTGGCCATTGCATAACATTCCACTTCTTTCCCTTAAAAAACTCTTTGGTTGCTTTCGCAGTATGCTTCGGGTCATTGTCCATCTGCATTGTGAAGCGCCGTCCAATGAGTTCTGAAGCATTTTTGCTGAATATGAGCAGATAATATTGTCCAAAACACTTCAGAATTCATCCTGCTGCTTTTGTCAGCAGTCACATCATCAATAAATACAAGAGAACCAGTTCCATTGGCAGCCATACATGCCCACGCCATGACACCACCACCACCATGCTTCACTGATGAGGTGGTATGCTTTGGATCATGAGCAGTTCCTTTCCTTCTCCATACTCTTCTCTTCCCATCACTCTGGTACAAGTTGATCTTGGTCTCATCTCTCCATATGATGTTGTTCCAGAACTGTGAAGGCTTTTTTAGATGTTGTTTGGCAAACTCTAATCTGGCCTTCCTGTTTTTGAGGCTCACCAATGGTTTACATCTTGTGGTGAACCCTCTGTATTCACTCTGGTGAAGTCTTCTCTTGATTGTTGACTTTGACACACATACACCTACCTCCTGGAGAGTGTTCTTGATCTGGCCAACTGTTGTGAAGGGTGTTCTCTTCACCAGGGAAAGAATTCTTCGGTCATCTACCACAGTTGTTTTCCGTGGTCTTCCGGGTCTTTTTTTATGTTGCTGAGCTCACCGGTGCGTTCTTTCTTTTTAAAGCGGAGTTCCACCCAAAAGTGGAACTTCCGCTCATCTGATTTCCCCCCCCCCCACAGTGGCTGCATTTGATGGGCACAGTGGCTGCATTTGATGGGCACAGTGGCTGCGTTTAATGGGCACAGTGGCTGCATTTGATGGGCACAGTGGCGGCTATTGATGGGCACAGTGGCGGCTATTGATAGGCACAGTGGCTGCATTTGATGGCACAGTGGCTGCGTTTGATGGCACAGTGGCTGCAATTGATGGGCACAGTGGCTGCATTTGATGGCACAGTGGCTGCGTTTGATGGCACAGTGGCTGCAATTGATGGGCACAGTGGCTGCAATTGATGGGCACAGTGGCTGCATTTGATGGGCACAGTGGCTGCATTTGATGGGCACAGTGGCGGCTATTGATGGACACAGTGGCGGCTATTGATAGGCACAGTGGCTGCGTTTGATGGCACAGTGGCGGCTATTGATGGGCACAGTGGCTGCGTTTGATGGGCACAGTGGCGGCTATTGATGGGCACAGTGGCGGCTATTGATGGCACAGTGGCTGCAATTAATGTGTTTTTTTCAGAATTTTTCAGTTTGCGCCCCCCCAAAAAATTTTGAGCACCAGCCGCCACTGTTTGGTGGTATTTGGTAACCACTGGGTTTTTTATTTTGTGCAATATAAACGAAAAAAGACAAAAAATGGTGAAAAGAAACAATATTTTTTATTTTCTGCTATGAAACACATCCAATAAAAATTTATCAATTTTGGCCAAAATGTATTCTGCTACATATTTTGGAAAAAATAAAAATCCCAATAAGTGTATATTGATTGGTTTGTGTGAAAGTTATAGCATCTATAAACTATGGGATATATACACTGGAATTTTTATTTTTAAATTTTGTTTTACTACTAACAACGGCGATCAGTGACTTTTAATGGGACAGCAATAGTGCAGCGTCCAATCTGACACTAACTGACGCTGGGGGGAACCACGAGGTAAACAAGGCATTTGCCTCAGACAGCATTTTTGAGGGGAGCGGCACTACCCCTCAGGTGACCGCACTATAGCTGAATGACAGCTACAGTACGGTTGTCCAGTTCTGGGAGGGGGTCTATTGACACCCCTCCCAGAACTGTTCCCCCTGCGTGCCCACTGCGGCGTGCACCTGGCGTGCTCTGTGATCCCTGTGTCCTTCCGATACAGCTGATCACTAATCCGGGTAAAGAATCAATCAAAGCAGATCTTTACCATGTGATCAGCTGTGTCCAATCACAATCACTGTGCCGTCACAAGAGGTGGGGTCTCAGGGTGACGTCACTGGATGGCCACGCCCCAAAGCTATATAAGAACTGGGAAACAACAGAGCTGACACAACAGCAGGAGTCAGCATCGGAGGAGGATGTTTTTTTTCCCCTATTTTTAGGAAATCGGTGGCGGCAGAAGACATCACTGGACGGAGAAGATATCACATCACCGGAAGGAGAAGACCGGAGGAAGAAGACATCAGAGGAGGGAGAAGACAGCAGAGGAAGAAGATCGGAGGAAGGAGACATAACCGGAGGGAGAAGACAGCAGAGGGAGAAGACATGAGGAAGGAGACATAACCGGAGGGAGAAGACTGGAGGAGGAAGACATCACTGGAGGGAGAAGACTGGAGGAAGAAGACATCACCAGAGGGAGAAGACTGGAGGAAGAAGACATCACCGGAGGGAGAAGATATCAGCAGAGGGAGAAGACCAGAGGAAGAAGACATGGAGCTACGATGGCAGACATTCTCATACTTGTCAAAAACCGTCTCTTGTTTCTTGTACACTTCTTTTTTTTGGGTGAATGGGTAGGGGTACAATGTACCTCATACTCATTCACATAAGAGGGGCCGGGATCTGGGGGCCTCCTTGTTAAAGGGGGTTTCCAGATTCCGATAAGCTCCCTGCATGCAGACCCCCACAACCACCACCCATGGTTGTCAGGCATGGGGTCAATGTGCTTTGGGGTGGGGTGCAGAGCCGTCATAGCACCCATAGTACCCACTGTGGGGTTTCCCCTCAAAATCCATACCAGACCGAAGTTATTTTATTCTTTTTTTTATTTTGGTGTAGGGTTCCCTTTCAAGATCCTTAGAGCACAAGTCGCATGCCACAAGTCAGATCAGTCAAGATGATAATCCGACTTGGATGCGACTTACATTCAAATCAATGGGCTGAAATCGTGCCCAAGTCAGACCAAAGTAGCGTGGGAACCTTTTTCAAAGTCGGACCGACACAAGTCGGACCACTTAATATGGCTCTCATAGGGGAACTATTGATTTTGACATGTCATGCAACTTGTTCTCTCGAAGAGTCGGAGCGTTTGTCCGACCAGTGTGAACCCGCCCTAAATTTATGAAGAAAGATTATTTATTTGCAAAACGTTTTAACAGAAACGTAGAAAAACGTGTTTTTTTTTTGGTCTTTTTTAGTTTATTTAGCAAAAAATAAAAAACCCTGTGGTGATTAAATATCACCGAAAGAAAACTCTACTTGTGTGAAAAAAATGCTAAAAAATGTTATATGGGTACAGTGCTAGATGACCAAAATGATTCAAAGTGTGACAGCGCTGAAAGCTGAAAATTGGCCTGGATAGGAAGGGGGTGAAATGGTTAATGACTACTGGGGGGGGGGGGGCAACTCCAAATTTAGGAACAGAGGGTGACTCCATATTAATGGCTGTGGTTTTGGAATGGGATGTCCAACAAGCTCATAGAGGTGTGATGGTCGGGGTCTACAAGTTGTTAACCATATAGTGTATAGTGTGGTTTACGCTAAGGTTATGGGGCAGTAAGTTTGTGGCGGAGCCCTTCCAGCCAATGCTCAGTGCCCATTCTCCATAGAAATATTTCGGCTGTTCCCCTTTAATAAACGTCCCTAGGACTATGGCAAGGCATTCTGTGGCGTGAGAGCGTTTTGTTCCTCAGTTACGGCAGAAAAGCTCTCAGGCGTCGGACATCTGTTTGATTCTCCTCGGAGTGGTGTTAGTTCCTGCCATTCAGCCGGGTAAATGGAGCACTTTGGGCCCTGCGGCAGGGTGCCGCACCGCTATTCATCGTACCCTTCTTATTATCTGTCTAAATCTGCTCACAATGATGAGGAGGGCGGTGGGGTGGGGGTGGGGGGGGTGTCCCTTTATCCTGCCAGTAATGAGAGTGAGGGACTGGGAGAGCGATATCCCCTGTCACTGCCAATTCACTCCCAGGACGAGGTGTTAAGCCATGAAAAGGATAATGGACTCTTTAATTACAACACTCCAGAACCCTCCACCCCCACCACCACCATATACATTAATAGGCGCCCTTCTCTTCCCCAAGAACACCAAATAATGGAATTTAGTACAGACACTGACTTCAGCCATTTCATGGAAGAGTTAAAGGGTCCGTCCACCCGAAAGTGATATTTTAAATATGGGTGGAGCCTGGTTGCCAGAGTCAACCCCTAGCTTCTTATTTGTTTTAGATACTCCAACAGTGAGATCCCCCAACCATAATTCCCAGACTGGTTCCTGTTCTTCTGGAAATTTGGGTGTTCCAGCTCCTCCGGTTATATTCTCCATAGTATATAAAGAATATAAAACCACTAGGCATGGTGGGAGCCCCTCCTAATGGGCACAGCAGGTGTACAGACCCAGGAACTCAGCACAGAGATGATGGGAATCCCTCATAATGGGCACAGCAGGTGTGCAGACCCGGGAACTCAGTACATGGATGGTGGGAATCCCTCATAATGGGCATAGCAGGTTTACAGACCCGGGAACTTAGCACAGGGATGGTCGGAGCCAGTGGTGGCTGGTGGTTTTTTTTGGGGGGGGCCTCAAACTCTCTCTATCACTGGCCACCAAACTAAGGGGGGATCTATATCACTGGCCACCAATCTAAGGAAGCACCTTGATCACTGGCTAGCGATGTAAGGGCACACCTCTACCACTGGCCACCAAGCTAAGGAGACACCTTTAAAACTGGCCACCAATGTAAGGGGACACATTTACCACTGGCACCACTGGCCACTAATTAAAGGAGACACCTCTACCTCTGGCCACTAATTTAAGGAGACACCTCTACCACAGGCACCAATTTAAGGAGACACCTCTGCCACTGGCTACTAATTTAGGGGACACCTCTACCACTGGTGACTAATTTAAGGGGACAACTCTACCACTGGCCACTAATTTAAGTAGACACTTCTATCACTGGTCACCAATGTAAGGGGACACCATTACCACTGGTACCCATTTAAGGAGCCAACCTACTAGACGGCTTAGCCTACTAGGCTAGGGGCAAGGGTGGACTGTGGAGTAGCCTACTAGGCTACTCCACAGTCCACCCTTGCTCCTTTTGACCAGAGGTCATCACTTCATTTTCCATGGCTTGGCAGACCCTGCAAGGAACAGGCATTCAACCTGTACCTACTGCATTCATATTCCGAAGGACACGATAAGTACACATATCAAATACATTCTTGGAACTCCATATCTTGTTTGGGACTTCATTCCTTGGAATAGAAATGATCCAACAGGAACCTGGGATTGGTAGTTTGCACACATCACCCAATCTCATTGTGAATTCCAGTACAGTGTGAGGGAGGGATTTGAGGACATGGTTCTACCTATAGCCTCTCTACACTCATATGGCAATCTTTGATATACAGATTGTGAATAAAACCCTGATTACTGTACCTCCTCTGGTCCACTGTCATCATTACGTGTTTCTTCAGCTACCTTCTTATTACTACATCGGATATCATTGGGGACAAGTGTTTGGTGGTTGTTCAATAGTGTGCACCTTTCCAAGGAACTAAGGTCCCACTTGATTAGTCCAGGACCATTTCCTATCAAACCCTTGCAGGAGTATAGCCAAGCATTGACCCCTGTATATACACAAACATATCCACCCCTCTGTGTTGGCACTATTTTGAGGGTGTAAGCAATACAATTGTGTTTCATATATATCATAGATCTCAATTGTTATACATAAATGGTCATTGGGTATGGGTAAGAGAGGTGGACATGGAGCTTTCACACTGGGATTGCACATGAGGCCTCCAGTGTGAAAGGGGTCTAATACACATTGATTTTTATAATTATGTTTAGAGGGGCAATACATGGAGGGATCCTTGATTTTTGTTCCTATAGATGTAATGATCATCAATAAAAGAATAATCAAAATAAAGTAATTTTCAATAATAATCATGATTGTAGAATGAAAAATAATTATATTATTGGTTGGGAAAAGAACTGCAAACAGACATCCTTACTTTGCTGGTCAGTGCAGAAATGCCTCTTTACATTGGTGTTATGTAAGGGGTCGCCTTACTTCAGTGGCCAGTGGTAGAGGTGTCCTCCTAAAATTGTACCAGTGGTAGAGGTGTCACCTTAAACTGGTGCCAGTGGTAGAGTTGTCTCCTTTAATTGGTACCAGTGGTAGAGGTGTCTCCTTTAAGGTACCAGTGGTAGAGGTGTCTCCTTTAAGTACCAGTGGTAGAGGTGTCTCCTTTAATTGGTACCAGTGGTAGAGGTGTCACCTTAAACTGGTGCCAGTGGTAGAGTTGTCTCCTTTAATTGGTACCAGTGGTAGAGGTGTCTCCTTTAAGGTACCAGTGGTAGAGGTGTCTCCTTTAAGTACCAGTGGTAGAGGTGTCTCCTTTAATTGGTACCAGTGGTAGAGGTGTCTCCTTTAATTGGTACCAGTGGTAGAGGTGTCTCCTTTAAGTACCAGTGGTAGAGGTGTCTCCTTTAAGGTACCAGTGGTAGAGGTGTCTCCTTTAAGTACCAGTGGGAGAGGTGTCTCCTTTAGGGTATCAGTGGTAGAGGTGTCTCCTTTAAGGTACAAGTGGTAGAAGTGTCTCCTTTAAGGTGCCAGTGGTAGAAGTGTCTCCTTTAGTTGGTACCATTGGTAAAGGTGTCTCCGTAAATTGGTAGCAGTGGTAGAGGTGTCTCCTTTAATTGGTACCAGTGGTAGAGGTGTCTTCTTTAATTGGCACAGGTGGTAGAGGTGTCCCCTTGAATTGGTACCAGTGGTAGAGGTGTCTCCTTAAATTGGTACCAATGGTAGAGTTGTCTTCTTGAATTGGTACCAGTGGTAGAGGTGTCTTCTTTAATTGGTACCGGTGGTAGAGGTGTTTCCTTTAATTGGTACCAGTGGTAGAGGTGTCTCCTTAAATTGGTACCAATGGTAGAGATGTCTTCTTTAATTGATACCAGTGGTAGAGGTGTCTCCTTTAATTGGTACCAGTGGTAGAGGTGTCTCCTTTAATTGGTACCAGTGGTGGAGGTATCTCCTTAAATTAATAACAATGGTAGAGGTGTCTCCTTTAATTAGTACCAGTGGTAGAGGTGTCTTCTTAAATGGGTACCAGTGGTAGAGGTGTCTCCTTTAAGTACCAGTGGTAGAGGTGTCTCCTTTAAGGTACCAGTGGTAGAGGTGTCTCCTTTAAGTACCAGTGGTAGAGGTGTCTCCTTTAGGGTATCAGTGGTAGAGGTGTCTCCTTTAAGGTACAAGTGGTAGAAGTGTCTCCTTTAAGGTACCAGTGGTAGAAGTGTCTCCTTTAGTTGGTACCATTGGTAAAGGTGTCTCCGTAAATTGGTAGCAGTGGTAGAGATGTCTCCTTTAATTGGTACCAGTGGTAGAGGTGTCTTCTTTAATTGGCACAGGTGGTAGAGGTGTCTCCTTGAATTGGTACCAGTGGTAGAGGTATCTCCTTAAATTAATAACAATGGTAGAGGTGTCTCCTTTAATTAGTACCAGTGGTAGAGGTGTCTTCTTAAATTGGTACCAGTGTTATGCCCCGTACACACGGTCGGATTTTCCAACGGAAAATGTGTGATAGGACCTTGTTGTCGGAAATTCCGACCGTGTGTGGGCTCCATCACACATTTTCCATCGGATTTTCCGACACACAAGGTTTGAGAGCAGCTTGCTATAAAATTTTCCGACAACAAAATCCGTTGTCGGAATTTCTGATTGTGTGTACACAAATCTGAAGCACAAAGTGCCACGCATGCTCAGAATAAATAAAGAGATGAAAGCTATTGGCCACTGCACCGTTTATAGTCCCGACGTACGTGTTTTACGTCACTGCGTTCAGAATGATCGGATTTTCCGACAACTTTGTGTGACCGTGTGTATGCAAGACAAGTTTGAGCCAACATCCGTCGGAAAAAATCCTAGGATTTTGTTGTTGGAATGTCCGATCAATGTCCGACCGTGTGTACGGGGCAGTAGAGGTGTCTGCTTTAATTGGTACCAGTGGTAGAGGTGTCTGCTTTAATTGGTACCAGTGGTAGAGGTGTCTCCTTTAATTGGTACCAGTGGTAGAGGTGTCTCCCTAAATTGATACCAATGGTAGAGGTTCAAGAACTTTAATTGGTACCAGTGGTAGAGGTGTCTCCTTTAATTGGTAAATTATATCTATAACTTTTTTTAAACGGGTTCCTCAAAATTTGGAAATTCCTCCAGGGGTTACCAGGTTGGGAAAGACCAGCTTAGAGTCTTTTTGAAGATTTTAATGCTGTGACTCCATTTTGGAGATTTCCACCGACTTTCACGACAGGAAGTGATGAGAAATCTCTCCAAAGGGAACACACAAAAACAAAATCACATTTTTTATCAGCTTGGGAAAGGGTTAGAAGAACTTCTGACAATGTCTCTATGGCTGGCTGGGCTGGTGACAACCGCTCCTCTCATTTTTTTTTTTTTTTTGGGTGCCACCACGAAACTCTCCCTATTGGGGGGTCACAGGAAGAAATAAAATAATCCCGATTGAAATTCCATCCAATACTGAAAAAAAAAAAAAATGTGTTTAGAGTTGGGGTTTAGAGTGGCGGCGTGCGCGCAGTTAGTTGTTTGTCTTCCTATTACGCCCTGGATAAATCTGACCTCGCTGGGTAAACACAACCATTTAAGTATCTAACAGCGGCGAGACTTCTTTAAACAAACAGAAAAGGAGAAAAACGCCGAGTGACAACAACGCAAGGCAAACAGATCGGGTGATCGCGGGGTCAGCCGAGGTAAAAGTGACACCAGATGTGACTGGACGGATTTGGAGCGCGCTCACTACGACGCTTCAGTCACGCTCGGACGGCGATGGGGAGCTTTATCGGAAAACCGCCACCTGTTGTCATTTTTAAAAAAAAGCCATCCTTGAGTTCCAGTGCAGTGACTTTGCCTGGGTCAAGAGGATGTCATCAGTTTGCTGCAGGCAGGAGGAAGAATTTCCTCAGTCTCCTCTCCCCTGTGATCAGTCTGCAACATTGTAACTTTGCAGCTCTACCTTCTGTCATTAGAATGTTGTTCTTGAACTTCATTGCAGCAACTATGAGAGAGTTGAGATGATGTCATCAGTCTTCTGCAGGCAGGAGGAAGCATTACCTCAGTCTCCTCACCCCTGTAATCAGACTGCAACACTGTAGGTACCTTAAAAAATAATAATAATAACACTGTAACTTTTCAGCTGTACCTTCTGCCAATACAACGTAGTTTTTGAAAATCATTGCAGTGGCTATGGGTGAGTTGAGATGATGTCATCAGTCCGCTGCAGGCAGGAGGAAGCATTTTCTTAGTCTCCTCTCCCCTGTGATCAGACTGCAACATTGAAACTTTGCATCTCTACCTTCTGTCATTAGAATGTTGTTCTTGAACTTCATTGCAACAACTATGAGTGAGTTGAGATGATGTCATCAGTCTGCTGCAGGCAGGGGGAAGCATTACCTCAGTCTCCTCACCCCTGTAATCAGACTGCAACACTGTAAGTACCCTAAATAATAATAATAATAATAATAACACTGTAACTTTGCAGCTGTACCCTCTGCCAATACAACATAGTTCTTGAAAATTATTGCAGTGGCTATGGGTGAGTTGAGATGATGTCATCAGTCTGCTGCAGGCAAGAGGAAACATTTCTTTAGTCTCCTCTCCCCTGTGATCAGACTGCAACATTGTAACTTTGTAGCTCTACCTTCTGCCATTACAACATAGTTCTTGAACCTCATTGCAGTGACTATGGGTGGGTTGAGATTATGTCATCAGTCTGCTGCAGGCAGGAGGAAGCATTTCTTCAGTCTCTTCCCCCCTGTGACCAGACTGCAACACTGTAAATTTGCAGCTTCACCTTCTGCCATTTCAACGTAGTCCTTAAACTTCATTGCAGTGACTATGGGTGGGTTGAGATATGTCATCAGTCTGCTGCAGGCAGGAGGAAGCATTTCTTCAGTCTCTTCCCCCCTGTGATCAGACTGCAACACTGTAAATTTGCAGCTTTACCTTCTGCCATTTCAACGTAGTCCTTAAACTTTATTGCAGTGAATATGGGAGGTTGAGATAATGTCGTCTGTCTGCTGCAGGCCGAAGGAAGCATTTCCTCAGTCTTCCCCAGTGATTGCATTATTTTTGACTCCCCTTGCTCTTCCATATTTTTGTTATTATATTTAAAGCTAAAGTTTAAAGTAGAACTATGTGCAAAACTTTTCTTTATCATTTTGGATAGAGCAGGGAAGGGTTATAACCCCTGTCAGGTTCCCCTCTGAAGAGTGATCTACATTTGGACTGCTTTTCAGAGGCGATCTGACCCTCTGTGATGACCCTCGACTCTTGGGTGCATCTGAAGTGCCCATCCCAGCCTACTGGGCAAAGTGTGGCTCGGAGATGCCACACTCCTAGGCAGCTTTGTATTAAATCAGTGGAAGAAAAGTTGCTCCTCCCCAGGCCACGCACTGACGTGTTTCGTCCCACTCTGGGGGCTTAGTCATAGAGGTTTCCTTTCCGTACAGGGAGTTGTACATATCTTCCTGCCTTAGTACTAATCTCAAGAGGCCCCACCCCTGATGTGAGCAGTGGGTTGGCTCTTGGGAGGAGTTATGCAAATATCAAACTGCCTTGATGGGAGGGTGTCAGTCTGGAGGAGTGGGCATTCCTAGGCAGGCTGTATTTGCATAGGTAACGCCCACGTGTGATGCTGAGCCCCTCCAATGAATGAAAGAACTGAAATCCAGTGAATAAAAGGGGTGGGCTAGAGACAGTCAGGCTGGGGAGCCTAGGCATGCGCACAGGGTGTGCAAGGTGTGCCTGGGCACACCCTAATTACCCTGTGTGGTGCAAATTCCCCCTGTTTAAACCCCGGGGGTTCCTAAAAAATTTGTAAAAGAAAAAATGTAAAATTGTAAAAAATAAAATACAAATAAAAAATTACTGACACTATCCACTGCCCTACTGACTCCTAACAGGGCTCCTAAAAAATTTGTAAAAAAATAAAAAGATAAAATTGTAAAAAATAGTAAAAAATAAAATAATACAAATAAAAACTACTGACACCAACCTCTGCCCTACTGACTCCTAACAGGGCTCCTAAAAAATTAGTAAAAAAAAAATTAAAATTAAAAAGATAAAATTGTCAAAAAAGATATAAAAAATAAAATAATACAAATAAAAACTACTGACACCATCCACTGCCCTACTGACACCAACCTCTGTCCTACTGACTCCTAACAGGTCTCCTAAAAAAATTGTAAAAAAAAATAAAAAGATAAAATTGTAAAAAATAATAAAAAATAAAATAATACAAATAAAAACTACTGACACCAACTTCTGCCCTACTGACACCAACCTCTGCCCTACTGACTCCTATCGGGGCTCCTAAAAAATTTGTAATAGTTATAATAAATAAATCTAATAAATAATACTGTACAATAATAATACATTTATATTATATATATATATATATATATATATATATATATATATATATATATATATATATATATTATAATAAAAAAAAAATATTATATAAATATACTGTAAATATAATATAATATGTTATAATAAATAAATAAAAAATATACTATAATAAATATATCTAATAATATAATATGTAGCAAGGTCTTTTACCTCTTTTGGTCCAATGAGAACCTCCAAGGCCAAAGATATCTGACATCCTTCAATATGTGGTGGGTTGTGAGGCATAGTGGGTGCAAAGATGGTGAAAGTCATTGGGCACCAGACTCTTCTTGGGCGTAAAAGAGGTTTTATTTCTTTTGACAGTCCTTTTTATATATTTTTGAGGGAAAGAGGGTTAGGGCCCCATTAGATAGTTGTAAACTCAATTAGCAGTCTCCGAGACTTCAATAGGAGGACAGCCTTGCCGGGAAAGGCCCCAGCAAGAAGCCACATCTGCACTTGCAGGAATGCTGTCTCCTATGGTAACAGTCCTTCAACAGTTCCTAACTCAAACGTAACAGTTCTCTCAGCTCCACTACAACTGCTCCTTGTAGTTCTTCAATACTGAGCTCCTGGCCTCTCACTAGACCCTTGAGCTCCTCAAAGGTTTGTGGTGATATCTCCCTCAAGCGTTACCCCAGCTTCTCTGCTGGGTCCCTAGTTGGCACTCCAGATACTCCTCAAGCTTCACCCCTGCAAACCGGCGAGGTCCTTGGCTTGACTCACAAGGCTGCTCTGCAAGCGTCTCCTCCACTGGTTGGGTCCCTGACTTGATCATCGCCTGAAGTTTCCCGACTCTCCACCGTGCCCTTTCAGTGAGAATATGGTTTCGGGACTTGCTTCAGTTACTCACTGTGGTCCCTGGTAAAGGTGATTGGTCCCTTTGTGGCGACAGCTTTCCCTTCTACCTCCAACCACTGACTGCAAGCCACAATCCCAACCCTGCGCAGCTCTCTCTTCTGGATAGGCCCTCACATGGCTTAGCAGCCAGATGCCCCCAGGATAGGCCCAATCTCCGGTCTAGCAGCCTGTGGCGTACGACACACATCCACCCAGACAGCCGTCCAGGTGGCACAGAACACAGATCACCTGACTCCACCCAAATATATAGGTTCTCCCAGCAGTCCAAGGGATTCAAGAAAACCCCTTCCCATATACCCATAACCCGACCTTGAGTTGTCCTTCTCATATCTAGTATCACCAAGTGCCCGGCCACCTAGTGGTAGAAGAGAAAAGTGCAACAAAGCCAAACTTAGGGAGAAATCAATTGATCTCTATCAACCAACCAAGATAACTACTCTTGGCAAGTCAATTCGTGAGGAGCTCCCTGCCTAAACTACAGGGTGCTACAAATATAATAAATACTATATATAAATAATTATAATAAATAAATATATTTATATGATATACTAGTAATATATCTATCTATCTATATACACACATTATATTGTCAAAAGTATTGGGACACCTGCCTTTACATGCACATGACCTTCAATGACATCCCAGTCTTAGTCCGTAGGGTTCAATATTGAGCTGGCCCACCCTTTGCAGCTATAACAGCTTCAACTCTTCTGGGAAGGCTTGTCCACAAGGATTAGGAGTGTGTCTATGGGGATGTTTGACCATTCTTCCAGAAGCTCATTTGTGAGGTCAGGCACTGATGTTGGGCGAGAAGGCCTGACTCGCAGTCTCCGTTCTAACTCATCCCAAAGGTGTTCTATCGGGGTTGAGGTCAGGACTCTGTGAAGGCCAATCAAGTTCCTCCACCCCAAACTCGTTCATCCATGTCTTCATGGACTTTGCTTTGTGCACTGGTGTGCAGTCATGTTGGAACAGGAAAGGGCCATCCCCAAACTGTTCCCACAAAGTTGGGAGCATGAGATTGTCCAAAATGTATTGGTATTCTGAACCCTTAAGCCCAACCCCTGAAAAACAATCCCCACACCACAAAATGATTTGGACCAGTGCACAAAGCAAGGGCCATAAAGACATGGATCTTCCTTACATTGGTGGTCAGTGAGAAGAATGCTCCTTACATTGGTGGTCAGTGGGAAGAATGTCCCTTACATTGGTGATCAGTGGGAAGAATGTTCCTTACATTGGTGATCAGTGAGAAGAATGTTCCTTACATTGGTGGTCAGTGTGGGAAGAATGTCTTCTCTGGAGGAACCCTGGTTGAGAAGGGCTGGTTTAGTGTCACCCTTCAGTGGTGGGTGCCTTCTGTACAATTAGAGAAGTAGCAGTATTGCTATGGAGAACAACACTGCCAGTTTGCAGGAGTGTGAAGACATCTTGGAGGGCACCAATTTAGTTTATATCTACTTTAGTCCTCGTATTTGGTCCTCCTGAGTCACTGAGAACTTTGAACCTTGTGTTGATGTCCTCCTATCCTGGACTATATAATATTTTTGGGTTTGGGCCTCAATACTCTTTAATACAAATATTCCTTTTATAACAAGATATTGCTGTTCCAAATATTTATTGGAGGCCCAGAAGAATTTACTGTACCTTCATTCTTGGACCTGGATGGTGAGCATTCGCTCAGCCCCACCACCGACTGTTCCTCTATTGATCTATCGGTGTGCGTGGAGCGCTGGGGCTGCGGTGACGCAGGTTTTGAAGGATAATGGACAAAGTCATGTATGTGGAAACATTTTTCTTGGCTGCGGACAGTCTCTGAAGAGTTGGGGAAGGGGGGGGGGGGGGGGGGGCCTGGTATAATTGAGGAAGAAAAAGATCCACTTGAGGGCCGTGTTTGCTCAGAGTATATTGAATCCAGCTTAGGCTGTGCTAAGCAAACAGCCCCCACCTCTCCAGAGGTCATTAATAGCTCAGAACTCAGGCTGAGCCCCCCCATCTCAAAGCAGGAGGAGAAGGGATGGGGGCTCTCACTGCAAGAATAAAGAGAACCACATGGGGGCTTATTGTTCCTGAAAACACTCAGATTAACCCTCTCAGCAACAGGGGAGCGGCCCATACGGATGACATATCGTTGTCATTAGGAGGCGTGAGGAGCGCTTTTCACAGCTTGTGACTGCGATTTTATATTTCTACAACGCTGACCTCTCAGCGGAACATGGATCGGAATTCTGCAGATTATTCCATTATTGCTGAGTCTAGTGATCTGCAGAACATTCCTCCATCCTGGCTGCCCTCTCTGCAGCACATTCCTCTATCCTGGCTACCCTCTCTGCAGCACATTCCTATATCCTGGCTGCCCTCTCTGCAGCACATTCCTATATCCTTGCTGCCCTCTCTGCAGAACATTCCTCTATCCTGGCTACCCTCTCTGCAGAACATTCCTCCATCCTGGCTACCCTCTCTGCAGAACATTCCTCTATCCTGGCTACCCTCTCTGCAGAACATTCCTCCATCCTGGCTACCCTCTCTGCAGCACATTCCTATATCCTGGCTGCCCTCTCTGCAGCACATTCCTATATCCTTGCTGCCCTCTCTGCAGAACATTCCTCCATCCTGGCTACCCTCTCTGCAGAACATTCCTCCATCCTGGCTACCCTCTCTGCAGAACATTCCTCCATCCTGGCTACCCTCTCTGTAGAACATTCCCTAATTCTGGCTGCCCTCTCTGCAGCACATTCCTCTATCCTGGCTGCGCTCTCTGCAGAACATTCCCCCGTCCTGGCTGCCCTCTCTGCAGAACATTCCCCCGTCCTGGCTGCCCTCTCTGCAGAACATTCCCTAATCCTGGCTGCCCTCTCTGCAGCACATTCCTCTATCCTGGCTGCCCTCTCTGCAGCACATTCCCCCATCCAGGCTGCCCTCTCTGCAGCACATTCCTCGATCCTGGCTGCCCTCTCTGCAGAAAATTCTTCCATTCTGGCTATCCTCTCTGCAGAACATTCTTCCATTCTGCAGAACACTCCTCCATCCTAGCTACCCTCTCTGCAGAACATTCCTCTATCCTGGCTGCCCTCTCTGCAGCACATTCCTCTATCCTGGCTGCCCTCTCGGCAGAACATTCCCCATCCTGTCTGCCCTCTCTGCAGAACATTCTTCCATCCCGGCTACCCTCTCTGCAGCACATTCCTCTATCCTGGCTGCCCTCTCTGCAGAAAATTCTTCCATTCTGGCTATCCTCTCTGCAGAACATTCTTCCATTCTGCAGAACACTCCTCCATCCTGGCTGCCCTCTCTGCAGAACACCCCCCCATCCCGGCTGCCCTCTCTGCAGAAGATTCCCCCATCCTGGCTGCCCTCTCTGCAGAACATTCCTCCATCCTAGCTACCCTCTCTGCAGAACATTCCTCTATCCTGGCTGCCCTCTCTGCAGAACATTCCTCTATCCTGGCTGCCCTCTCTGCAGCACATTCCTCTATCCTGGCTGCCCTCTCGGCAGAACATTCCCCATCCTGTCTGCCCTCTCTGCAGAACATTCTTCCATCCCGGCTACCCTCTCTGCAGCACATTCCTCTATCCTGGCTGCCCTCTCTGCAGCACATTCCTATATCCTTGCTGCCCTCTCTGCAGAACATTCCTCTATCCTGGCTACCCTCTCTGCAGAACATTCCTCCATCCTGGCTACCCTCTCTGCAGAACATTCCTCCATCCTGGCTGCCCTCTCTGCAGAACATTCCCTAATCCTGGCTGCCCTCTCTGCAGCACATTCCTCTATCCTGGCTGCCCTCTCTGCAGTACATTCCCCCATCCAGGCTGCCCTCTCTGCAGCACATTCCTCTATCCTGGCTGCCCTCTCTGCAGAAAATTCTTCCATTCTGACTATCCTCTCTGCAGAACATTCTTCCATTCTGCAGAACACTCCTCCATCCTGGCTGCCCTCTCTGCAGAACACCCCCCCATCCTGGCTGCCCTCTCTGCAGAACATCCCCCCATCCTGGCTGCCCTCTCTGCAGAAGATTCCCCCATCCTGGCTGCCCTCTCTGCAGAACATTCCTCCATCCTAGCTACCCTCTCTGCAGAACATTCCTCTATCCTGGCTGCCCTCTCTGCAGCACATTCCTCTATCCTGGCTGCCCTCTCGGCAGAACATTCCCCATCCTGTCTGCCCTCTCTGCAGAACATTCTTCCATCCCGGCTACCCTCTCTGCAGCACATTCCTCTATCCTGGCTGCCCTCTCTGCAGCACATTCCTCTATCCTGGCTGCCCTCTCTGCAGCACATTCCTCTATCCTGGCTACCCTCTCTGCAGCACATTCCTCTATCCTGGCTGACCTCTGTGCAGAACATTCATCTATCCTGGCTGACCTCTGTGCAGAACATTCATCTATCCTGGCTACCCTCTCTGCAGAACATTCCCCCATCCTGGCTGCCCTCTCTGCAGAACATTCCCCCATCCTGGCTGCCCCCTCTGGAGAACATTCCCCCATCCTGGCTGCCCTCTCTGCAGAACATTCCCCCATCCTGGCTGCCCCCTCTGGAGAACATTCCCCCATCCTGGCTGCCCCCTCTGGAGAACATTCCCCCATCCTGGCTACCCTCTCTGCAGAACATTCCTCCATCATGGTCACCCTCTCTGCAGACTATCCCCCCAACCTGTCTAGTCTCTCTGCAGAACATTCCTCTGTCCTGGCTGATTCTGATGGGGACCCGGATGTAAGAAGGAGCTCTGATATAAGAGGAACTCTAATGGGGACTATGAAAGGGACACTGATGTAAAAGGGGACTCTGATTGGGACTTTGTTGTAATGGGGACTCTGATAGGACACTGATGTAAGGTGGGTCAGTGGTGGCAAGTAGAAGAGCGCACATTGGGTGGAATTGTAGTTAATATTGTTCTATTACTAATCTTGTGATCTGCAGATCATTGCTCTGCCCCATCCCCCTCCATACTACTGATATATTACCTATTGATACTTATAATCTATTGCTATCTCTCCAGAGATCACGTCACTCAGTCCCACCTCCCCCCTCCTGACAGATACATATTGATATATTCTGCAGATGATTCCATCCCTGCCCCGCAGAACATCGCTCTGTTCCTCCATCCCGTGCATTTCCTCTACAGATCAGCTGGATGGAGAAGTGAGTGAAGTTCCTCTGGTGGGAACAGCTGCTCCTCCACCTGGGACGGCAATTATATCCTCCCACCGGCGGAGGTTTGGGGTTATGTAATTTGCCCACTTACCCACCACACCGCATGAACCTCAAGCAAAGCACAGCGATGTGGCTGCGTCTGCATGTCACATGACCCCCCCCTGTCTGCTCGGCTCCGACCTGGAGAGGAAACCTCGCTGCGGATCGGGCTCCGCCGCTAAAAAAACTACAAGAGAGTCCGCACAGTATTAGTTTTGTAGTTTTTTTTTTTTTTTTTCAGAGCTTTCTTTTGGTGATATTGTCTTGCAAAAAATGATTGTATTTTTTCATGCTATGCGCTACAAAAAAAACAACTTCCTTTCTAGTTTGACGTGCGTTCGTTTTCTAACTTCCTGGCCATCGCTCACAGTAATATCACTGCAAGCATGGAGGCAGGTACAAGCCTTCTTGCGGGTTTGGGACACCCCGCCCACCCGTGCTGTGATTGGACAACAGCACGAGTTTGGCAACAGGTTTCAGCCAATCATTTTTGGCTGAAATCAGCTGATTGGTGTTGTGTCCAATCACAGCACAGCGTTCTGGGCTTACAAACACACAGAGCTCTGGGAACATATAGGAACGGCAATCTGGCTGCTTCTTCTCCCTGAAAAGCAGGGAGAAAAAACAGATAGTAAAGTAAAAGCAACAGACATACATATTATTAAGACCCCTTCTCAGCCATTGTCATTAGTACAGTATTATCACTGATCACTGTATTAAGTGCCACTAGCAGGGCCATCTTTAATATTGATTGGACCCTGGGCAAATATTATATTGTGCCCTCCAAAATTCACTTATCAACTATTAAAGGGCTCAAGGGGCAGCTGCTTTGGGCCCCACAACAATGACTGAGCCCGGGGGGGAAGTTGCCCCTTTTGCCCTAAGTTTAAGATGGCCCTGGCCACTAGCAATGTCTGTGTCAGTTAGGGACCCTCCCAGCCAGTGTCTGTTAGTGCCAGTTTGTCCGTCACCCTATCACAGTCCCACTATATCGCTGATCACCACCAGTATAGTGTCATAGCTGCATAAATTCCAGTATATATATATACTGTACCGCCGTTTGCATAAGCTATGATTTCCACACAAAACAATTAATATACATTTATTGGGATTTTTTTTAATTCTATATTTTTTTTTTACAACAATGTATATGTATATATATATATATATATATATATATATATATAAACACATTTAATTGCATGCATACCATAAAGTATATCTTAACGCAAATCGATTATATTTTCATCAAATATATATAAGGCTACTATATGGATATTAATTAAGCAGGGGGGGGGGGGGGTACACAATTTTTTGTTTTTACCAAAGAGATGTAGTGGAATATATTTTGGCCTAAATTTATGAAGAAAGGTGATTTTTTTTTTTTTTTTAGGGTATGTCTTATCACGGAAATTATAAATCATTGTTTTCTTCTTTTTTCTAAATGTTTGGTCTTTTTTTTTTTCTTCGATTATATAGCAAAAAAATATAAATCCCAGGGGTGATCAAATACCACCAAAAGAAAGCTCTATTTGCGTAAAAAAAAGATAAAACTTTAATTTGGATACATTGTTGCATGACTGCGCAATTGCCAGTTAAAGTAGCGCAGTGCTGAATAGCACAAAATGCCCTGGTTATGAAGGAGTGTAAAACCTTTCAGAAGCTCAAGTGGGTAAATGCCACACCAAAAAAAAAAAAAAATAATAACAAACAAATAAACACATTTAAATATTAAGGGTTGGAGAAATAGAAACAAACAAAAAAATAAATAAATAAAATAGGAGCATCATTTATAAAGAATAATATCTGCAGATCAGGGTAGAGCTGTCCTGGGATTTTCAAACTAAATGTCTGAAGCGCCATCTACTGTCTGATAGAGAGTATGACCGTCTGGTCAACATAGAATCCTGCCACTGACTCCAACTATGTAGCGGCAACAGATTGCACAGCGCCTTACAAAATGAAGAGGGACAGTAGAGTTATAAAAAAATCGAAAAAAAAAATCTGTTTAGGCCAATATATATTCTGCTACATGTTTTTGGTTTAAAAAAAATCCCAATAAGCGTATATTGATTGGTTTGCGCAAAAGTTATAGCGTCTACAAACTATGGGATATATACTGGAATTTTTTATTTATTTTTTTTACTAGTAATGGCTGCAATCAGCGACTTATAGCAGGACTGCGATATTGCGGCCAACAAACTGACACTTTTGACACTTTGTGGGAACCAGTGACACTAAAAGAGTGATCAGTATATTATATATACGTGATTCTGCGCAGTGCGGCCGCCCAGTAGTACTGCCATGGATATATATATATAGTGCGATTTTTAAAGAAAACATGAGTGAGCAGCAAAACACATTTCTTGTATCTTTTTTAAGTATCATCATATTGTGCTCCTTGAAACAGCCACACCATCTTTTTTCCAGAGCAGCCTGTATTTCTCCTGAGGTCACCTGTGGGGGTTTTCTTTGTATCCTGAGCAATTCTTCTGGCAGTTGTGGCGCCAATCTTTCTTGGTCTACCTGACCTTGGCTTGGTATAAAGAGATCCCCAAATTTTTCACTTCTTAATAAGTGCTGACTGGCATATCCAAAGGCTTTGGATATCTTTTTATACCCTTTTTCCAGCTTTATAAAGTTCCATTACTTTGTTACGCAGGTCTTTTGACAGTTCTTTTCTGCTTCCCATGTCTCCGTATCTAGCCTGCTTAGTGCATCCCTGTGAGAGATAACAAACTCATTGACTATTTATACACAGACACTCATTGTGATTTAAAAAGCCACAAATGTGGGAAGTTTAAGGGGTTGTAAACCCTCGTGTTTTTTTCACCTTAAAGTGGAGTTCCAACTACAAACTATGTATATATTTTTTTAAACCTTTCACAAGCATTTAAAAAGGAATTTTAACACTCACGTCTTCTGTTAAATTTCTCCCCCGATGTCCGGTTTCATCTGTTTAAACAACTTTGATCCTGGTGTTCTGGCCGTTTTCATTTTGCTTGTGGGCATGTGAAGCCCACAAGCATCCTGTTCCGGGATACGGTGCCCGTTCTCTCTCCGATCTCACGCATGCGCATTGTGTCATTTTCGCAGCGCCGTTCTGACGAGAAATGCCCCCTGTCGAATAATGCCCGCCCTGTACTTGCGTACTATGGAGCCGCCGAACAGTGGAATCCAATGTTCGGTGGCTTTCGGCGGCTCCGTACTGCACAAGCGTTGCGCATGCGTAATACCGGGCGGGCATTATTCGACAGGAGGCATTTTTCGACAGGACACCATCAACGAATCCGGTTGCCATCACAACGGGCGTCGTCGTCGGAATTGCCCGCCCCACTGTGATGGCAACGAAGCCCTCTGCGTTTCCCACTGACTCCTGGGAAATGATGACACACATCTCCCGGGAGCAGTAGCGAGTGGAGGCGCCGAGGGAAGTGACGTCAGGAGCCGAGCTGATGAAGGAGGCAGATTTCGAGGGACCACATAGCAACAGGCATAAAAAGGTAAATTAAAAAAAAAAATTCTCCAAATTTATTTATTTATTTATTTATTTCATGCACATTAATGCCTTTTTTTTTTTTTTTTGGGTGGAACTCCATATTAAGTTGAAAAAACACCTGGCAGTCACCGGCCCCCCAAACCCCCCCCCTCGTTTTACCTACCTGAGCCCCTTCAGCTCTTCGGCGGGGAAGCGCTGTCCCTCTCTCCACGGGGTCCCGGCTCTTGATTGGATAGATTGATAGCAGCGCAGCCATTGGCTCCCGTTGCTGTTAATCAAATCCAATGACGCGGGCGCCGGGGGGAGGGGCTAAGTCCGGCATTCGTGTCTGTGTATGCAAATGCTGGGCTCGGGAGCGCGCCTGCAAGGTACCCCCCCCCCCGGGAGAGCGCTTCTCCCAGGGGGTTATCTAATGCGGGGAGGAGCCGCGAACCCCAGAAGACGAGGTTCGGGGGCCACTCTGTGCAAAACGAGCTGCACAGTGGAGGTAAGTATGATATGTTTGTTATTTAAAAAAAATTAAAAACGATCCTTTACAATCACTTTAAGCTTTAATTTCCATTTTAACCTGCGTGTGCCACCTTCTGTGTCTGTACCAGGGCCAGACATTCCAGGGTATGTAAACTTTTTATCAGGGCCATTTGGGAGATTTCTGTTATCATTATTATAAATATCAATGCCAAAATTTCACCATTTCTGCCAGAGGATTCACAACTTTATAGTGTGTGTGTGTAAGATATAAGTCTGATTTAAAGCGGAGCTCCAGCCCCCCCCCCCCCTACTGTAGCAGAGCTTCCCTTTTGGGGTGGAGCTCTGCTTTAAGTATCCTCTGCAACAAAAATGTCATTTTTTGATGAGACACTCAATGAGAGGTAAATACTTCTAAAGGGATGCAGACACTGCAACCTTTCTCATTAGAACACTGAGAGTGCACCAGGTGACTATAATTAACCAGACCCTCCCATTTAGAATCTGTCCGCACAGGACATGGTGGAACAAGCAGCTTTTTCTTCAGAGCAACAAAAAGGTAGGAATCTGCAACAATGTTTCTTTGTTAAAATCCCTGTGATGTGCATAGATCACCCAGAGGGGATTGTTCTTTTCTCAGGCAAAAGTGGAGCTACTCTTTATAGCGGAGTTCCACCCAAAATGGAACTTCCGCTTATTCGGCTCCTCCCCCCCTATGGTGTCACATTTGGCACCTTTCAGGGGGGAGCAGATACCTCTCTAATACAGGTATTTGCTCCCACTTCCGGCGATAGATCAGCACAGATTCCGTGGTGATCTACGCCATGTCTGGCCCCTCCTCCGTCCCCCCCCCGCTGTCTTCTGGGAGACACACAGGTCCCAGAAGACAGCAGGGACCAGTCAGAACGCGCATGCGCAGTAGGGAACCAGGCTGTGAAGCCGTCATGCCGCGTACACACGAGCGGACTTTACGTCAGACTTGGTCCGGCAGACTTTTCGACGAACTTTCCAACTGACTTTTCGAATGAACGGACTTGCCTACACGCAATCAACCAAAGTCCGACAGATTGGTACGTGATGACGTACGACCGGACAAAAACAAGGAAGATAGCCAGTAGCCAGTAGCTGCCCTAGCGTCGGTTTTCGTCCGTCGGACTAGCATACGAGCGGACTTGAAAGATTTGTAACGTGTTTCATTTCTAGGTCCGTCGAACTTTTGGGAAAAAAAAGTCCGCTGGAGCGCACACACGATCGTATTGTCCGACGGACTCCGGTACGCCGGACCAAGTATGCCGTAAAGTCCGCTCATGTGTACGCGGCATAAGGCTTCACTTCCTGATTCCCTTACTGAAGATGGCGGCGCCTCTACCCGGAGGGACGGGTCAGCTTTGGGTGAGGACATCGCGGGCGCCCTGGACAGGTAAGTGTCCTTATTTTAAAAGTCAGCAGCTGCAGTATTTGTAGCTGCTGACTTAAAAAAAAAAAAAAAATTAATTTTGACGCAACTCCGCTTTAAGTAAACTTACATATGCTGACGTTAAATTTGGACTGGACCTCTAGGCGTCAGTAACCTCTGGTCACAAATGGGTTGAACTTCCAAATGACCCAAAGTATTTATTCATGGTCTCCTTGATTTAGATATGGAATACAAATTCACACATGCAACATTTTCTCGGTTGCTATTCTTAGTCAGGAAGCTTAGAGCGCAAAAGTGTCCATCCCTTCCCCCACGCCTATTAAAATGAGGATCAATACTATCATCAACACTGTCACTTTGAATAAAGTAACTCATACACAAGCACAGAAGTAGGACTTTTGTACTTGGTGTAAAATCCCTTTTTTTTTCTTGTCCATTAAGGGACGCAGAAAGTCTTAAACCTTTGTGTTATACTGCCACCTACAGGAGGATTGGATACTGACAGCCTAGAGTAAAACCCATCCCACTACTCTTTGTCCCTTGGGGGACACAGAAAGTAATACACTTTTGTGTTATACTGCCACCTACAGGAGGATTGGATACTGGCAGCCTAGAGTAAAACCCTATCCCACTACTCTTTGTCCCTTGGGGGACACAGAAAGTAATACACTTTTGTGTTATACTGCCACCTACAGGAGGATTGGATACTGGCAGCCTAGAGTAAAACCCTTACCTGTGCTCCTTGCTCATTGAGGGTACACAGAAAGTCTTAAGTCTTCGGGTTATACTGCCACCTAAAGGTGGGTGGAAACTGGGAGACTAAGGTTATAACCCCTCCCACTACCCTAGGACTTTTGTACTCAGCGTAAAATCCCTTTTTTTGTTTCTTGTCCATTAAGGGACGCAGAAAGTCTTAAACCTTTAAATTATACTGCCACGTACAGGAGGATTGCTGACAGCCTAGGGATATAATACCCCTGCCACTACCTCCTGTCCATTTAAGGATACAGAAAGTTATAAATTCTCGGGATATACTGCCACCTACAGGAGGATTGAATTCTGGCAGCCTAGGGTATACCCCCTCTCACTACTCTTTGTCCATTGAGGGACACAAAGTCTTACACCTTCAGATTACACTGACACCTACAGGAGGATTGGATACTGGCAGCCTAGGCTAAACCCCTCCCACTACTCCTTGTCTATTGAGAGCCACAGAAAGTCTTTGGTTATACTGCCTCCTACAGGAGGATTGGATACTGGCAGCCTAGGGGTATATCCCTCCCACTACCCCTTGTTCATTGAGGGACACAGGAAGTTATAAATTCTCGGGTTATACTGCCACCTACAGGAGGACTGGATACTGGCAGCCTAGGTTAAAACCTCTCCCACTACTCTTTGTCCATTGAGGGCCACAGAAAGTCTTAAAGTGATTGTAAAGTCCTGTTTAAAAAAAATAAAATAGATAAGAAACATGTTATACTTACCTTCTCTGTGCAGTTGGTTTTGCAGAGAGCAGCCCGGATCCTCCTCTTCTTGGGTCCCTCTTTGCTGCTCCCGGCCCCTCCCTCTTATCAAGTGCCCCCACAGCCAGCAGCTTTCTATGGGAGCACCCGAGCCGAGTCAGAGCTTAGTGTATCCATTCAGACATGGAGCCCCACCCCCTCTCTCCCCTGATTGGCCGACTTTGATTGACAGCTGCGGGAGCCAATGGCGCCACTGCTGTGTCTCAGCCAATCAGGAGGAGTGTCCCGGACGGCTTAGACATTCGTAGACATTGCTGGAGAGAGAGGGGGCTGGGGTTAGTAATTAGGGGGTGCTGGGGAGGCTGCTATACACAAAAGGTTTTTTTATCTTAATGCATAGAATGCATTAAGATAAAAAAAAACCTTCTGCCTTTAAATCTTAGGGTTATACTGCCACCTACAGGAGGATTGGACACTGACAGCCTAGGTTAAAACCCCTCCCACTACTCCTTGTCAATTGAGAGACACAGAAAGTATTAAACCTTTGGGTTATACTGCCACCTACAGGAGGACTGAATACTGGCAGCCTAGGGTATAACCCTCCCACTATCTCAGTTTTCTGTTAGTGTCCTAGGAGGATGAACTTCTTTTCTTCAGCTCTGCTGTTTTAAAGAATAACCTGTGATTGGTTACATCCTCGGCTAATAGCCAACGTACTTTACCTTGGTACCTATGAAATCTGGGACTATACACCTCATATGAAACATAGGCCATCACCATACACAATGGGGGAGGGACAATTACATAACGTCTACCTAATGCAAAATACTTTATTGGTAGACATCGCAACTTCAAATACCTTCAAAGATAAACACAAAACAACCTGGACGGGGCCATGGCATACAACTTTATTTCATTTTATGAAAAACAATAAAAAGTTTCAACATTTAAAAAAATAAAAAAAAAAAGTGTCAACAGATTCCTGACGGATGTATTTCATTGTCTACTCTGCTGCTAAACCCATACTGACAAAGGGGTTTACATGGTCCGCATGAGACTTAAATTATCCAAATAACAGGTATAAATTAACGAAGGTAGCATCAAAATTCAAAAAACGTTCCATCATATTTCCCCCACCATGGATCACCTATGGGTGGGAATGTGATGTACGGTTTTAGGGTGTCATTACTGGCGGATGGGCGGTAGGATGCTCCCTCCTTTCTTGCTCAGCAGTGAGATCTCCTCCTTCAGGCTCTCCATCTCCTCCGCCTGAATCTGAGCACGATGGAGCAGCTTCTGTCTCTCGCGGATGTCTGCTTTCCGTGGCCCCTGGAATTCCGCCCCCTGAACAGTGATAAAGAAGGGTCAGATGGTTACATTAAAGAGCTGCCTGTTTTAGGATTGCTTAAATTGCATGTAAACCCTAAGACAGTGGCGGCTGGTGCTTAACATTTTTTGATAACTACTGGAAAAAAAAACATCAAATGCAGCCACCTTGCCCATCAATTGCAGCCACTGTGCCCACCAAATGCAGCCACTGTGCCATCAAATGCAGCCACCTTGCCCATCAATTGCAGCCACTGTGCCCATCAAATGCAGCCACTGTGCCCATCAAATGCAGCCACTGTGCCCATCAAATGCAGCCACTGTGCCCATCAAATGCAGCCACTGTACCCATCAAATGCAGCCACTGTGCCCATCAAATGCAGCCACTGTACCCATCAAATGCAGCCACTGTACCCATCAAATGCAGCCACTGTACCCATCAAATGCAGCCACTTTGCCATCAATTGCGGCCATTGTGCCCCATCAAATGCAGCCACTGTGCCCCATCAAATGCAGCCACTTATGCCCCATCATATGCAGCCACTTGTGCCCATCAAATGCAGCCAATTGTGCCCTATTAAATGCAGCCACTTTAGCCCATTAAATGCAGTCACTGTGACCCCCACCTGCCCGCTGTCTGCCCGGCACTTATCCCATCTTGGTGGCGGGTCAGGAAGCGGGTGACAGAGGCGAGCTGTGGGATGGCTCCTGTGTCCTCCATACCTCCCCCTTCCCCCTTCTCTAGGCGTCCAATAAGGGGTGCCTGTGCCTTCAGCCAATCAGGTGACAGGTATTAGACCAGCGTTGATTGATGAAGAGGCAGTTCAGTGTTAAAAAAACAAATCTTCATTTGCTTTTCTAACACATCTGGATAGGCTCCGTGCGCAATGCTCTGCGCTCCGCGTCCACCTTTTTTGAAGCCTATTAGAGCCTATGGCCTCTGGCTCTAATCAGGTGCTTCAAAAAAACACCCCCGCCGCTGGAATTCAGGCGCCCGGCGTCTAAAAAGGGGCCGGACACCTGAATAGGGGGTGGCAGCGGCGGTCATAGATAGATTAATGCAATGCATGAATCTATCCATTAGTCATATAGGGGAGGTGGCGTGATGGAGCAGGCGGCGCCCGTGCACCCTTAATGGACGGGCCACCTCTGCCCTAAGACCTCTTTACCCCCTTTGATCGCATTTTGTCAGAAGTGGATAGCAGGTTGTTGGCAGGCAACCAGGAGGCAATGTGCTGCCTCCCACATGCCTGTGCGAATAGGAGGGGTTCCAAACGGAAATCCCCCTTCAGCCCTGTTCAATGCAGCACCACCCCATTCACCTCTACAGGGCGCAGTGGCAGGCGTTAATAACTGCCGAAAGCAACATGCCCTAAATCTTTTGTGCGGCCGGCAATATATATTAGGGGCCGTCCAGTGGTCATTGCCTGATTCCGACAGGCGGCTGAGGCAGGTTACAGATGCAACTGAACCACCTACTTTTTGCCATCTGATAGTGGCCATGTGAAAGGGGCCTAGCAATGAACTTCTCTTAGTCGACATCGACTTTATGAAAGCGGAGTTCCAATCATTTGTGTGTTTATTAAAAGTCAGCAGCTACAAAAAGTGCCTTTTTTGTACATAGAAAAAGTCGTAGATCTTTAAGTTCAGCTCATGATAAATAGGGGAATACACAAAAGTGTTGTGTTTATAGTTTTGCTCAGTGTATATACAGCTGATGAGAAAAAGTATTTAGTTTATATTTACTAAAATAATTGCATTTCCATGTTCCGTGTACTGTTGTGCAGTGGCGGCCCGTAATGCAGGGCGCAGGGGCGCCGCCCCCCTATCCATGCGTCTAGGCCCCCCTAATTTACATGCGGGGCGCCGGATGCATGGCTTCCAATGGGGCAGGGATTGGGGGGATTGAAGCATGTGATCAGAGATGTTCTAATAGGCTTCAAAAAAAGGGCGGGCTCGGGGCGCAGCCCACTCAGTTGTGTGACAATAGCAAATTAATATTCGCTATTGTCTTCTTGATTCTTCTCCCAACTGGTCCTGAGACCCGACACCTGATTGGCCAAGAGGAGAAGCAATCCTAGGTTGAAGCCACCGTGATGCCGAGCAGGAGGAGACGCAGGGGAAGTGGCCGTCTGTAGGAAGCTCTGCCCATGACCTAGATGGGGTAAGTGCAGGGCTGGTGACCGACGGGGGGGGGGATGCGGTTGACCCGACCAAAGGTGGCAGGGGGGGGGGGTTCTGTGGGTGCATTGTTTGCCGCCCCCTCCTCCAAAAAATATACCACCAGCCACCACTGGTCCTGTGGGAGACCAGATATAGTGAATGCAGGGTCCTGGGTTTAGTAACACTTTAAGCTTTGACAATAAAACCTGGAAGCTGATTGGCTACCATGCTGAGCTGTTACCAGATTCTGCATGCTCCAGTTTTAGTAAATCTCCCTCAATTTTTGTAGAACACATTCATTAATAGTGTTTAATAAGTAGCAGTGATGAAGACATACCACAGCAGTCTGCCTGGTGTCCAGTTTTGCCTCTATGACTTTCTTCTCCGTCAGGATCTCATTCAATCTGTCCAGCTTCTTGGTGTTCTCTCGGGTCACCTCCACCACTTTCTTCTTGGTCTCCATTAATTTGGCCTTTTCACAGTAAAAATATGAAAGCAAAAATACGAGACAATGCATTTTTTTTTCCTACCTTCATAATCATCTTAGCAACTGCTGCATTGTAATTAGTTGCTCCTGATAGGTGCAGCTAGCTACATTGTAACAATGCTTGTTTACATTTGAACAATCACTGATTCCATGAGGTCCATGTTACACTTCTAATCCTAGAGACTGCCAAAGAACACTCACCTGTTTCTGCAGCATCGCTCCCTCGTTGGCCGGATCAGTAAGGCTTCACTCCCTTGCTGAGGAAGATCCTGCAGTATTCCAGCCAGAGAAGTGAGGCCATGCCAAGCTGGCCAACACCATAGAAACTGATGAGTAGCACACACAATTATACGTGTGGCATTGACCAAAAACTGGTTACAGCAGTTGGCGAAGAAAGATCTACTGACAACAGATCTGCTACATACAGCGGGTAAAATAAGAATTGAACACATCACCATTTTTCTAGGTAAATACATTTCTAAAGGTGCTATTGACATGAAATGTTCATCACATGTCGGTTACAACCCATGCAACCCATACATACAAAGACACCAACACAAATATGTTCAGAAATGAAGTTCTGTGTAATAAAATGGAATGACACTGGGAACAAGTATTAAAGAAAGGGAGGTGAAAAAAGGCATGGAAAGTCAAGACAACGGCTGAAATAGATCAGTGATTGGAAATCAATCCTGCCTCTTGTCAGGGCAATTAATATCAGCTGATTCAGTCTCAACTGATGGCCTATAAAAAGGTGTCTCATTACCAAGGTGTCACACAAAAAACATCTCATGATGAGTAAAAGCAAAGAGCTGTCTTTGCAACCTTATTGTTGCAAAACATACTGATGGAATTGGTTTAGAAGGATTTATAAACTTCTAAATGTTCCAGTGAGCACTATTGGGGCCATAATCTGGAAGTGGAAAGAACATCATTTCAACATACAGTATATCAGCCACAACCAGGTGCTCTTTACAAGATTTCTGACAGAGGAGTGAAAAGAATTACCAGAAGAGTTGTCCAAGAGCCAAGGACCACTTGTGTAGAGCTTCAGAAAGACCTGGAAATAGCAGGTAGAATTGTTTCAAAGAAAACAATAAGTAATGGACTCACCCGCCATGGCCTGTATGCACGCTCACCATGCAAGACTTCATTGCTGAAGAAAAAGCATGCTGAAGCTTGTTTAAAGTTTGCTGCACAACATTTAGACAAGCCTGTGAAATACTGGGGAGAATATAGTCTGGTCAGATGAGACCAAAATGGAACTCTTTGGATGCCATAATTAACTCCATGTTTGGAGGTCAAATGGCACATCACCCCAAAAACACTCCCCATACCAACAGTGAGGTTTGGAGGTGGAAACATCATGAGGGGTGGGGTTGTTTTTCAGCATATGGTACTGGCAAACTTCATATCATTGATGGACGGATGAATGGAAAAATGTACCAAGACATTCTTGATAAAAATCTGCTGCCATCTACCAGGATGATGAAGATGAAACGAGGGAGGACATTTCAGTAAGACAATGATCCCAAACACAAAGCCAAGGAAACTCTCAATTGGTTTCAAAGAAAGAAAGTAAAGCTGCTAGAATGGCCCAACCAATCACCTGACTTGAATCCAATAAAAAATCTATGTAAAGAACTAAAGATCAGAGATCATAGAAGAGGTCCACGGAGCCTTCAGGATTTAAAGACTGTGTGGAAGAACGGGCCAAAATCTCACCTGAGCAACACATGTGACTAGTTTCTCCATACAGGAGGTGTCTTGAAGCTCTCATTACCAACAAAGGATTTTATACCAAGTATTAAATAAATTTCAGTTAGCAGGTTGAATACTTTTTCCCTGTGTCATTCTATTTTATTACACAGAACTTAATTTCTGAACTTATTTTTTTTGGGGTCTTTGTATGTATGGGTTGCATGGGTTGTTACCAACATGTGGTGAAAATGTCATGTCAATAGCACCTTTACCAATATATTTACCTAAAACAATGGTGACGTGTTCAATTCTTATTTTTCCCGCTGTATATGGGACCTCAGCTGTTGATCTTTCCCACAGGTGTGCCCCCAGCAGGAGGGGTTCCAGAAAGTAACAGGTAGTCCTTGGTCATTATTAAGAATTACAAAATGTAAAATATAAAAGGTGTTTGTATGAATGTTTCTCGTATCTTGCTACTTTGGAAACAGGTATCCATGATGATCTCACAGTTTTAAAGTCAAGAGTGTTACAGAAGCATCAAGATATGAAGTGACAAATTATCTATTGGCCAACATAACAAAGTCCACGATGACCGTCTTACCTCCCACTCTGCTATCTCCTGGTCCATTTCCTTCTGTCTTTGTGATGATTTCATCTTCAGCTCCTCCAGGGTGGTGTTCACAGACAAGGTCTGTAGAGCTTCAAGGTCAACCAGGCGACCAAACTTCATCATCATCTGCTGACGACACTTCTCCTCCAGGCCTGACAAATGGAAGTTATTTGAAGTTATTTTTTAGAAGAAACAATTAGCGAAGTCGGTCCAGGAAAAAGCAGGCCACCCCAAGACAAGCATCTGCAGCTTTTATATATGGGCATAACAGGGACCTGTTTGGTCAGGAGGTTGAGTAAAAAACTAAAGAGGTGAGGCAGGGGAACTGAAGGCTCCTGAACAGGTGAGACCTTATATCTCACGTCTGCTGGATGACATATCACAGTAGAATCAGCAGTTAAAGTGGATAATGAAACCTGTTTAAAACATCTGGGATTCCATTCAAATAGCACATCTGGATGAAAATTTAAGGGCTACAGCAAAATGATTGTCAAGACAAAATGTTCTGTTGAACGGGTTTTCAAAACTTCCATACAGTATGAACAAAAATCTATGTATGCTTAGCTTAAGTTTTGCTGTGGCTCATCGGATCTGCGAGTGGATCACTGGATCGGCTCATCTCTACCCTCTGTTCCTCAAGGCGTTTAGAACTCACCCTCGATTTTACCCTCCATCTCCTTGCGTTCTCGGATCAGCTGCTTATGCTGCTCTCTGGCCTGCTTATACAGCTCCCTCTTCTCCACCTTCTCCAGATGTAGTTCTTTGATGCGATGCTGCAGACTCTCCAGGGAATGGTTGGTGAAGACCAGGGCCTGGGACAGGTCACTAGGAATCTCCCCGTTGATCATGTAATCAACCTGAACAAAGGACACACAAAGTTCAACAGAGGGTGGAACGCCGCTCAGGTGTATTTGTTAATCTGAAATCAATCCCAGGTGCCGGCCCTGGCTCGCCACTGCATAGACATGAAAAAAGTGAAAATTGGCCGCACACTGAAGATAGCATCCATAAAAGGTCCTTTATTCCACAACACAAGACAAACAGCACTGGGATGTGCAATACAGTTAATGCATTTCACACGAAAAGTGCTTAATCATGACTATGGTTATGATTAAGCACTCTTCGTGTGAAACGCGTTGACTGCATTGCACATCCCAGTGCTGTTTGTTCCATGTTATGGAAAAAAAGACCTTTATGGATGCTATCTACAGTGTGTGGCCAATTTTCACTTTTTAAAGGACACATAAAGTAACTCATTTAATTGGGGTAATAACCCAAGACAAGCAAGGCTACTGGGGAGTACCTACAGGAGTTGCAAAGGGTGCGATTACTACAGGCCCCCTGAGGCACACAGGTGAACAGTACAATTTAAATAAATGAACAGTTAACTTGCATGCAGATACTGGTCTCCCACTGTGATCGTTCACACATTGTACGCTGTTTTATTCATTTAAAACGCACTGACAATTACACAACATGTACCTCTCATTTCAGTCCATGCACCACAGAAGCTTACAGTCTAACACACCCAGTGTAGTCAAACTTATTTTTATTATAACTGGGCCGTTTTGTCTTGTGGTCTACTAAAGACAAAGCTGGTGTCTCTAACAAGCAGTAAATAGCTGGTTGTTAAGGAGTGGGCGGCCGCTGGCGTCCTTAATAACCAGAAACTGTCATGGTTGGTAAGAAGCAAGCAGTCGCGGTGTCCTTAACTACCGTAACTCATCTGCTATCAGCAGAGATTTCCTGCTGGCAGCGGAATGTAAACAAAAGAATTGTCGGCATTTAAAAATTAAGAAAGAAAAAACAGCATGGAGACACTGCCCCCCCCATACATACCAGGCACTTCAGGTCTGGTACAGATTTTAACGGGAATGCTAACATTTTTTAAAGAAACAGCGTGGGGTCCCCCCCAAAATCTTTACCAGACCCTCATCCGAGCATGCAGTCTCCTGAACCATACCAGGCCACATGACCTCAATGTCAGGGCTGGGCTCAGCCCTTCCTTCTCTGAGCTGGCCAGCTCCTATCTCTCCACAGTGACTCACCTGATGATGATATCCTGCACGTCAGTTCTGCCTAATTAAGCCGTCCAGTCCAGATGATCTCAGCCTTTGCCTTGGTCCCATCTCTAGAGACGCTCCCCTGTGTTCCTGTTAAAGACTTGCTTGGCTGACATTCCTTCTGGCTCAAGATCCTGCTTGCTGTTCTACTATGCTCATCTCTGGCTCCCTGATGTTTTGGCTTGTCTGATTATCCGTTCCGGTTCCTGAACTCTGGCTATGTTTTGATTACGTTTATTTTGTTTCATTTTTTTAATTATTATTAAACAAGTGAGATTTAACTGTACTTCAGTCTCAGTCTAATTCATGGTTTCTGACACTCAACATGGGGGCTGCTTTGGGGCAGGCGGGGCTCCCCCCCACCCCAAAGCACCCTGTCCCCATGTCGATGGGGACAAGGGCCTCTTCCCCACAACCCTGGTGGTTGTGGGGTCTGGGGGCCTTATCAGAATCTAAAAGGGCTCGGCTCCAGCTCCTCAGCAACCAGTTAAAATCAAGCACATTCCTTAAACATTGCATGCCTGGACCAATACTTAATTACCGCATGCATTTATTTTTTCCTTCTGTGAATTAACTTTAATGCTGTTTTATGTGGTATTTACCAAGTGTGTTTCCTTTTTTTTTTTTTAATACCATATGAAACAAAAGTGAATTGACATTTTTAGGATCGCATGCGGTATTTGGGAAAAATTTGGCAGATTTCCTAAATACAGCATGTAATCTGCTTTAGTAAATGGAGCCCATCATCACCAACTGATAAAATTGCAAGTAAAAGCACAGAAAACCAAGTATTTTTAAAGCTTACTTGCAGCATTTTGCCATTCCATAAACATTTTTTTTTACTTACATTGTGCCTGTGAACGTGCTAGAAAATTTGACTACCCTAGAAGGAGTCCATTCCTCAGCACAGTCCATTTTTTACTTACATATCATAGCCCTCTCCTCTCCTGGGAGTGTCTAGTTACTGTCTGTGCTGGCCACAGAGCCAGGACAAGGGGTGGACAGAGGATCTGTGCTTCCTGCACCTTTTATTACCCCACCAGTAATGAGATCGCCAGTCATCAGGCAGGCAGCTCTGGCATGAGGAAGAAAAGCCCTGCCTCTAACAAGATGGCAGCCTCTGCACACAGAAACAGAACATAGCAAGGCTTTGTAAGACAGTAATGAGGAAAAGATCAGCTGCAAGGAGACTACAAGGAAAACCGGTGACTAGTCCTTTGTCCTCTGCTTGCTTTTTTGGGCACAGCTTCCACAGTACAGGTCCTATTCATGCAGAACAATTCTTTCCAGGATTACATTGGGCTCAAGCGTGTTAAAGAGGGATGTAGGAGGGGGAAATATGGTACCTGGTGTAGCTTTAAGGGAACAACAACATGCAGCTCGTTCAGCTTCTGCTGCTTTTCCCTCTGGAATGCCTCAAGCTCCGCCACCGCCGACTTCAGATTCACTTCAACTATTTTCACCTGACAACGAAAAAGACTCTACATGTTACCAACTGTATGTATTTAAATAGAACTGGATTATAAATATACCTACTAATAATTATTATATCTACAGCTCACATTACATTTGAATGATAGTAGGAAGAAAGCTCCTAACATTGGTGGTCAGTGGGAAGAATGCTCCTAACATTGGTGGTCAGTGGGAAGAATGCTCCTAACATTGGTGATCAGTGAGAAGAATGTTCCTTACATTGGTGATCAGTGAGAAGAATGTTCCTTACATTGGTGATCAGTGAGAAGAATGTTCCTTACATTGGTGATCAGTGAGAAGAATGTTCCTTACATTGGTGATCAGTGGGAAGAATGTTCCTTACATTGGTGATCAGTGAGAAGAATGTTCCTTACATTGGTGATCAGTGAGAAGAATGTTCCTTACATTGGTGGTCAGTGGGAAGAATGTTCCTTACATTGGTGATCAGTGAGAAGAATGTTCCTTACATTGGTGATCAGTGAGAAGAATGTTCCTTACATTGGTGATCAGTGAGAAGAATGTTCCTTACATTGGTGATCAGTGGGAAGAATGTTCCTTACATTGGTGATCAGTGAGAAGAATGCTCCTTACATTGGTGATAGGTGAGAAGAATGTTCCTTACATTGGTGATCAGTGAGAAGAATGTTCCTTACATTGGTGATCAGTGAGAAGAATGCTCCTTACATTGGTGATAGGTGAGAAGAATGTTCCTTACATTGGTGATCAGTGAGAAGAATCTTCCTTACATTGGTGATCAGTGAGAAGAATGTTCCTTACATTGGTGATTAGTGGGAAGAATGTTCCTTATATTGGTGATCAGTGAGAAGAATGTTCCTTACATTGGTGATCAGTGAGAAGAATGCTCCTTACATTGGTGATCAGTGAGAAGAATGTTCCTTACATTGGTGATCAGTGAGAAGAATGTTCCTTACATTGGTGATCAGTGAGAAGAATGTTCCTTACATTGGTGATCAGTGAGAAGAATGTTCCTTACATTGGTGATCAGTGAGAAGAATGCTCCTTACATTGGTGATCAGTGAGAAGAATGTTCCTTACATTGGTGATCAGTGAGAAGAATGTTCCTTACATTGGTGATTAGTGGGAAGAATGTTCCTTACATTGGTGATCAGTGAGAAGAATGTTCCTTACATTGGTGATCAGTGGGAAGAATGTTCCTTACATTGGTGATCAGTGAGAAGAATGTTCCTTACATTGGTGATCAGTGAGAAGAATGTTCCTTACATTGGTGGTCAGTGGGAAGAATGTTCCTTACATTGGTGATCAGTGAGAAGAATGCTCCTTACATTGGTGATCAGTAAGAAGAATGTTCCTTACATTGGTGATCAGTGAGAAGAATGTTCCTTACATTGGTGATCAGTGGGAAGAATGTTCCTTACATTGGTGATCAGTGAGAAGAATGCTCCTTACATTGGTGATAGGTGAGAAGAATGTTCCTTACATTGGTGATCAGTGAGAAGAATGTTCCTTACATTGGTGATCAGTGAGAAGAATGCTCCTTACATTGGTGATAGGTGAGAAGAATGTTCCTTACATTGGTGATCAGTGAGAAGAATCTTCCTTACATTGGTGATCAGTGAGAAGAATGTTCCTTACATTGGTGATTAGTGGGAAGAATGTTCCTTACATTGGTGATCAGTGGGAAGAATGTTCCTTACATTGGTGATCAGTGAGAAGAATGCTCCTTACATTGGTGATCAGTGAGAAGAATGTTCCTTACATTGGTGATCAGTGAGAAGAATGTTCCTTACATTGGTGATCAGTGAGAAGAATGTTCCTTACATTGGTGATCAGTGAGAAGAATGTTCCTTACATTGGTGATCAGTGAGAAGAATGCTCCTTACATTGGTGATCAGTGGGAAGAATGTTCCTTACATTGGTGATCAGTGAGAAGAATGTTCCTTACATTGGTGATCAGTGAGAAGAATGTTCCTTACATTGGTGATCAGTGAGAAGAATGTTCCTTACATTGGTGATCAGTGAGAAGAATGTTCCTTACATTGGTGATCAGTGAGAAGAATGTTCCTTACATTGGTGATTAGTGGGAAGAATGTTCCTTATATTGGTGATCAGTGAGAAGAATGTTCCTTACATTGGTGATCAGTGAGAAGAATGTTCCTTATATTGGTGATCAGTGAGAAGAATGCTCCTTACATTGGTGATCAGTGAGAAGAATGTTCCTTATATTGGTGATCAGTGAGAAGAATGCTCCTTACATTGGTGATCAGTGAGAAGAATGTTCCTTACATTGGTGATAGGTGAGAAGAATGTTCCTTACATTGGTGATCAGTGAGAAGAATGCCCCTTACATTGGTGATCAGTGAGAAGAATGTTCCTTACATTGGTGATAGGTGAGAAGAATGCTTCCATTACAGATAGCTAAAAAGATCTTTAGTGTCAGTGGTAACTTATCTGAGAAGCAGAAATTGCTCATGGCTCAAGAAATCTTTAGCAACTTCCAGAGGAACTCTGGTTGAGAAAGGCTATTATAGTGTAACATGATATAGACCTAGGTTCCAATTTAAGGCACAGTATTTTCTGCACACATTTGAGTTAAGTTTGGTATAAAACACATATACTGTATATATGAATATTGTGATATCACAGTCCTAATAAACCACCTTTTTGGCCAATGCGTCATATTCCTTCTTCAGATTATCAACAAGTTTCTTTTCTTCTGCGAGGGCCTCCTCAATGTCCAGGCGCTTTTCTCGCAGTTGCAAGGTGTTGTCAAACAGTTGAGGGTCGCAATCTGTACAGGACAGAAAGATGGTGAAGAAATAAACATGGCTGACTCCAAAAACAATTATAAAAGTGGCGGCCCCTCCATTATGGGTGCCCGGGCACCACCCCCTCTCTCACCCCACCCCCTATATGAATAATGGATAGATTCATGCATAGCATGATACCAGGGCTGGTGGAAGGATTTTTGACACCCTAGGCAAAACCCCATTTTCTGCCCCCCCCCATTGGCTCCACCCCCTTTGCCCTGCCCATGTATACCCCACCTTTTTAATGAAGCGCCCATCAAATGCAGCCTCACCAACACCCATCAATGAATGTTTGCTTGCTTCTATTAATTCGTGAGTCAGGACAGAGACACAGTCCTGCCTGCTGGGATTTAGTTGCTTGCTGCAGAGAGAAGAGAGTAGGAACACCAGTGGCCGGGCGCCCTAGGCAGCAGTGCGCCCTAGGTGGCTGCCTAGTTTGCCTAGTAGTAACACCGGCCCTGCATGAATCTATCCATGGCCGCTGTAGTCATCCCTATTCAGGGCACCGGGCGCATGAATTACAGCGGCAGGGGATTTTTTTGAAGCACCTGATTAGAGCCACAGGCTCTAATACAATGGTTCTGAACCTTTCTAGTGCAGTGACCCCTTGATAACATTGCCCAAGTTGTGGGGACCCCAACAGTAAAATTATTTTTGTAGCGTGGGTTGTCAGCACCCAAGGCAAGACAAGTAATTTGTGCCCCTAAGCCACGGACATTTAGCCCTTCCTGAGTCCCTTCCACTCGTACAGTATGAAAACCCCTTCTGGTACATTTTAGGATGTACCACTCTTTCTCTTTGTTCTCCTTTCTTTGCCTTTTATCTCTCTCTATCCTAATTTCTTGTTTTTTTTTTCTACTCATCCCTCTCTCTAGCCCTCTTTCTTGTTCTTTCTCTTATTCTTTCTCTCTTTCTTTTTCTTTGTTCCCCCCCCCCCCCCTCTTTTCCTCTCCCTTCCATGTATTCTCTATTTTTATTCCTTCTCTTATTCCTTGGTGGGGGTGGGAGTGGGAGGAAAGGGGATGAGTGGCGGGGGTGGGAGTGGGAGGAATGGGATGAGTGGCAATGCTGGCGGGGAGTTGGGATGAGTGGCAGTGCTGGTGGAGGGTGGGATGAGTGGCAGTGCTGGTGGAGGGTGGGATGAGTGGCAGTGCTGGCGGGGAGTTGGGATGAGTGGCAGTGCTGGCGGGGAGTTGGGATGAGTGGCAGTGCTGGCGGGGAGTTGGGATGAGTGGCAGTGCTGGCGGGGGTTGGGATGAGTGGCAGTGCTGGCGGGGAGTTGGGATGAGTGGCAGTGCTGGCGGGGAGTTGGGATGAGTGGCAGTGCTGGCGGGGAGTTGGCGGGGAGTTGGGATGAGTGGCAGTGCTGGCGGGGAGTTGGGATGAGTGGCAGTGCTGGCGGGGAGTTGGGATGAGTGGCAGTGCTGGCAGGGAGTTAGGATGAGTGGCAGTGCTGGCGGGGAGTTGGGATGAGTGGCAGTGCTGGCGGGGAGTTGGGATGAGTGGCAGTGCTGGCGGGGAGTTGGGATGAGTGGCAGTGCTGGCGAGGGGTGAGATGAGTGGCAGTGCTGGCAGGGAGTTGGGATGAGTGGCAGTGCTGGCGGGGAGTTGGGATGAGTGGCAGTGCTGGCGGGGAGTTGGGATGAGTGGCAGTGCTGGTGAGGGGTGGGATGAGTGGCAGTGCTGGCGGGGAGTTGGGATGAGAGGCAGTGCTGGCGGGGAGTTGGGATGAGTGGCAGCACTGGCGGGGAGTTGGGATGAGTGGCGGTGCTGGCGGGGAGTTGGGGTGAGTGGCAGTGCTGGTGGGGGGTGGGATGAGTGGCAGTGCTGGCGGGGGGTGGGATAGGTGGCAGTGCTGGCGGGGGGGGTGGGATGAGTGGCAGTGCTGGCGGGGGGTGGGATAGGTGGCAGTGCTGGCGGGGGGGTGGGATGAGTGGCAGTGCTGGCGGGGAGTTGGGATGAGTGGCAGTGCTGGCGGGGGGGGGTGGGATGAGTGGCAGTGCTGGTGGGGGGTGGGATGAGTGGCAGTGCTGGTGGAGGGTGGGATGAGTGGCAGTGCTGGCGGGGGGGTGGGATGAGTGGCAGTGCTGGTGGGGGGTGGGATGAGTGGCAGTGCTGGTGGGGGGTGGGATGAGTGGCAGTGCTGGGGGGGGGGGGGTGGGATGAGTGGCAGTGCTGGCAGGGAGTTGGGATGAGTGGCAGTGCTGGCAGGGAGTTGGGATGAGTGGCAGTGCTGGCAGGGAGTTGGGATGAGTGGCAGTGCTGGCGGGGAGTTGGCGGGGAGTTGGGATGAGTGGCAGTGCTGGCGGGGAGTTGGGATGAGTGGCAGTGCTGGCGGGGAGTTGGGATGAGTGGCAGTGCTGGCAGGGAGTTAGGATGAGTGGCAGTGCTGGCGGGGAGTTGGGATGAGTGGCAGTGCTGGCGGGGAGTTGGGATGAGTGGCAGTGCTGGCGGGGAGTTGGGATGAGTGGCAGTGCTGGCGAGGGGTGAGATGAGTGGCAGTGCTGGCAGGGAGTTGGGATGAGTGGCAGTGCTGGCGGGGAGTTGGGATGAGTGGCAGTGCTGGCGGGGAGTTGGGATGAGTGGCAGTGCTGGTGAGGGGTGGGATGAGTGGCAGTGCTGGCGGGGAGTTGGGATGAGAGGCAGTGCTGGCGGGGAGTTGGGATGAGTGGCAGCACTGGCGGGGAGTTGGGATGAGTGGCGGTGCTGGCGGGGAGTTGGGGTGAGTGGCAGTGCTGGTGGGGGGTGGGATGAGTGGCAGTGCTGGCGGGGGGTGGGATAGGTGGCAGTGCTGGCGGGGGGGGTGGGATGAGTGGCAGTGCTGGCGGGGGGTGGGATAGGTGGCAGTGCTGGCGGGGGGGGTGGGATGAGTGGCAGTGCTGGCGGGGAGTTGGGATGAGTGGCAGTGCTGGCGGGGGGGGGTGGGATGAGTGGCAGTGCTGGTGGGGGGTGGGATGAGTGGCAGTGCTGGTGGAGGGTGGGATGAGTGGCAGTGCTGGCGGGGGGGTGGGATGAGTGGCAGTGCTGGTGGGGGGTGGGATGAGTGGCAGTGCTGGTGGGGGGTGGGATGAGTGGCAGTGCTGGGGGGGGGGGGTGGGATGAGTGGCAGTGCTGGCAGGGAGTTGGGATGAGTGGCAGTGCTGGCAGGGAGTTGGGATGAGTGGCAGTGCTGGCAGGGAGTTGGGATGAGTGGCAGTGCTGGCAAGGAGTTGGGATGAGTGGCAGTGCTGGCGGGGGGTGGGATGAGTGGCAGTGCTGGCGGGGAGTTGGGATGAGTGGCAGTGCTGGCGGGGGGTGGGATGAGTGGCAGTGCTGGCGGGGAGTTGGGATGAGTGGCAGTGCTGGCGAGGGGTGGGATGAGTGGCAGTGCTGGCAGGGAGTTGGGATGAGTGGCAGTGCTGGCGGGGAGTTGGGATGAGTGGCAGTGCTGGTGAGGGGTGGGATGAGTGGCAGTGCTGGCGGGGAGTTGGGATGAGTGGCAGTGCTGGCGGGGAGTTGGGATGAGTGGCAGTGCTGGCGGGGAGTTGGGATGAGTGGCAGTGCTGGCGGGGAGTTGGGATGAGTGGCAGTGCTGGCGGGGAGTTGGCGGGGAGTTGGGATGAGTGGCAGTGCTGGCGGGGAGTTGGGATGAGTGGCAGTGCTGGCGGGGAGTTGGGATGAGTGGCAGTGCTGGCAGGGAGTTAGGATGAGTGGCAGTGCTGGCGGGGAGTTGGGATGAGTGGCAGTGCTGGCGGGGAGTTGGGATGAGTGGCAGTGCTGGCGGGGAGTTGGGATGAGTGGCAGTGCTGGCGAGGGGTGAGATGAGTGGCAGTGCTGGCAGGGAGTTGGGATGAGTGGCAGTGCTGGCGGGGAGTTGGGATGAGTGGCAGTGCTGGCGGGGAGTTGGGATGAGTGGCAGTGCTGGTGAGGGGTGGGATGAGTGGCAGTGCTGGCGGGGAGTTGGGATGAGAGGCAGTGCTGGCGGGGAGTTGGGATGAGTGGCAGCACTGGCGGGGAGTTGGGATGAGTGGCGGTGCTGGCGGGGAGTTGGGGTGAGTGGCAGTGCTGGTGGGGGGTGGGATGAGTGGCAGTGCTGGCGGGGGGTGGGATAGGTGGCAGTGCTGGCGGGGGGGGTGGGATGAGTGGCAGTGCTGGCGGGGGGTGGGATAGGTGGCAGTGCTGGCGGGGGGGGTGGGATGAGTGGCAGTGCTGGCGGGGAGTTGGGATGAGTGGCAGTGCTGGCGGGGGGGGGTGGGATGAGTGGCAGTGCTGGTGGGGGGTGGGATGAGTGGCAGTGCTGGTGGAGGGTGGGATGAGTGGCAGTGCTGGCGGGGGGGTGGGATGAGTGGCAGTGCTGGTGGGGGGTGGGATGAGTGGCAGTGCTGGTGGGGGGTGGGATGAGTGGCAGTGCTGGGGGGGGGGGTGGGATGAGTGGCAGTGCTGGCAGGGAGTTGGGATGAGTGGCAGTGCTGGCAGGGAGTTGGGATGAGTGGCAGTGCTGGCAGGGAGTTGGGATGAGTGGCAGTGCTGGCGGGGAGTTGGCGGGGAGTTGGGATGAGTGGCAGTGCTGGCGGGGAGTTGGGATGAGTGGCAGTGCTGGCGGGGAGTTGGGATGAGTGGCAGTGCTGGCAGGGAGTTAGGATGAGTGGCAGTGCTGGCGGGGAGTTGGGATGAGTGGCAGTGCTGGCGGGGAGTTGGGATGAGTGGCAGTGCTGGCGGGGAGTTGGGATGAGTGGCAGTGCTGGCGAGGGGTGAGATGAGTGGCAGTGCTGGCAGGGAGTTGGGATGAGTGGCAGTGCTGGCGGGGAGTTGGGATGAGTGGCAGTGCTGGCGGGGAGTTGGGATGAGTGGCAGTGCTGGTGAGGGGTGGGATGAGTGGCAGTGCTGGCGGGGAGTTGGGATGAGAGGCAGTGCTGGCGGGGAGTTGGGATGAGTGGCAGCACTGGCGGGGAGTTGGGATGAGTGGCGGTGCTGGCGGGGAGTTGGGGTGAGTGGCAGTGCTGGTGGGGGGTGGGATGAGTGGCAGTGCTGGCGGGGGGTGGGATAGGTGGCAGTGCTGGCGGGGGGGGTGGGATGAGTGGCAGTGCTGGCGGGGGGTGGGATAGGTGGCAGTGCTGGCGGGGGGGGTGGGATGAGTGGCAGTGCTGGCGGGGAGTTGGGATGAGTGGCAGTGCTGGCGGGGGGGGGTGGGATGAGTGGCAGTGCTGGTGGGGGGTGGGATGAGTGGCAGTGCTGGTGGAGGGTGGGATGAGTGGCAGTGCTGGCGGGGGGGTGGGATGAGTGGCAGTGCTGGTGGGGGGTGGGATGAGTGGCAGTGCTGGTGGGGGGTGGGATGAGTGGCAGTGCTGGGGGGGGGGGTGGGATGAGTGGCAGTGCTGGCAGGGAGTTGGGATGAGTGGCAGTGCTGGCAGGGAGTTGGGATGAGTGGCAGTGCTGGCAGGGAGTTGGGATGAGTGGCAGTGCTGGCAAGGAGTTGGGATGAGTGGCAGTGCTGGCGGGGGGTGGGATGAGTGGCAGTGCTGGCGGGGAGTTGGGATGAGTGGCAGTGCTGGCGGGGGGTGGGATGAGTGGTAGTGCTGGCGGGGAGTTGGGATGAGTGGCAGTGCTGGCGAGGGGTGGGATGAGTGGCAGTGCTGGCAGGGAGTTGGGATGAGTGGCAGTGCTGGCGGGGAGTTGGGATGAGTGGCAGTGCTGGTGAGGGGTGGGATGAGTGGCAGTGCTGGCGGGGAGTTGGGATGAGTGGCAGTGCTGGCGGGGAGTTGGGATGAGTGGCAGTGCTGGCGGGGAGTTGGGATGAGTGGCAGCACTGGCGGGGAGTTGGGATGAGTGGCAGTGCTGGCGTGGAGTTGGGGTGAGTGGCAGTGCTGGCGGGGATTTGGGATGAGTGGCAGTGCTGGTGGGGGGTGGGATGAGTGGCAGTGCTGGCGGGGGGTGGGATGAGTGGCAGTGCTGGCGGGGGGGGGTGGGATGAGTGGCAGTGCTGGTGGGGGGTGAGATGAGTGGCAGTGCTGGTGGGGGGTGGGATGAGTGGCAGTGCTGGCGGGGAGTTGGGATGAGTGGCAGTGCTGGTGGGGGGTGGGATGAGTGGCAGTGCTGGCGGGGGGTGGGATGAGTGGCAGTGCTGGCGGGGGGTGGGATGAGTGGCAGTGCTGGCGGGGGGTGGGATGAGTGGCAGTGCTGGCGGGGAGTTGGGATGAGTGGCAGTGCTGGCGGGGGGTGGGATGAGTGCCAGTGCTGGTGGGGAGCTGGGGTGAGTGGCAGTGCTGGTGGGGAATTGGGATGAGTGGCAGTGCTGGGGGAAGTTCTGATCAGCCAACTTAGGTGCTCTTGATCAAGGTCATCTGCTGATCTCAGAACTGTAGTGGGGACTTTTAATGGCAACTCTAATCACAGGTAGTGTTACTCACTGCGTCTTCGGCTTCACTGTGTCTCTAGCTCCGTGGTGTCACGTAGCAGTGACACCTATGCTGAAATCAGGAGATAGAGTCTCCTCCAGCCCCTCCCACTTCACATTTCTTACCAGTCAGCTGACCTCTAGTCTCTGCCCCCCAGTCATGCCGTGAACTGAATCGGCGGCTGCGAAGAGGCTGAGTGGGCGGCCGCGGGCTCCAGGAGCAGCCCTGCTGGGCGGCCGTGAAAAGGCTGGGAGAGTGATGCAGGCTTCAGGAACAGTCTAGGATTCAGTGACCCCTGGCAAATCATCATTCGACCCCCGAGGGGGTCCCGATCCCCAGGTTGAGAACCACTGCTCTAATAGTCTTCAAAATAGGGTGGGCTTGGGTCGCAGAGCATGCAACCTGGAGCCTACCCAGGTGTGTTACAACAGCGAATTAATATTTGCTGTTGATACATTAATCCTCAATCCGGCCAATCAGAAGCGGGAGTGGGACCTCTTTTCCGATTTGCTGCAAAGAGAAGACTCCCGATTGGCCGCCGAGGAGGAGGGAGGAAACGGAACCCGCCGCTATGGAGAGCAGGAGAACGGGAGGCCGCCGAGCAGGAGAAGCCGCCGGTAATGGAGAGCAGGAGAACGGGAGGCTGCCGCCAAACAAGGGGAAGCTGCCGGTGATGGGGTAAGTCCTACTGACTGACCGACCGACGGGGGGGTTGGGGGGTTTTGGTGGGGTGGCATACTGTTTGCCGCCCCCCCCCCAACCCACCAGCCGTCACTGAATTATAATCAATCTTAGCTTTATTGGAAAATTATTGTTCAAACTGACAAATATACATACATTAATGGCAAAATCATACCATCAAACATCTTACAAATACATTATACAGACTAACATAACCAAAACAAAAAACAACAAACAAAATAAAAGAAAAAAGGGGGGAATGATGGCAACACATAGACATCATATATTGAAAATGTATTAGGTTGCGTTTAGGTTCTACTCTAATTCCCATAATACATTCTAGTTTCCTGTTGATTCCCTAAAGTCCTCCAGGGAGCCCATACCTGACGGCATTTTTCATATGTATCCAATTCATGTGCTAAGAGGGTCTCCATCCTCTCAATATAGTCCGTTTCCATTACCCATTCCTTCACCGATGGGGATTGTATTGATCGCCAATGACGCGGAATAACCAATCTCGCCGCCGTCAACCAGTGTCTGAGCAGACCCTTTTTAATATTTTTATAGGGGCCTGGTAAAATGGATAGCAAGGTACTTTGAGGTGTATTGTGGGCAATGGGTGGTGTTAGTGCATCAATCATCACTGCACCATGCTTGATATGGTGTCAGGGTGAAGCACATTATTTCTATTATTATTGCAGTGATAAATGAAATAGTTCAACTCACCATAATGCAGAATCAATGAGAGCCCTGAGCGTGTCACTTGGCACTGTCGCCTGCCACCAGAGTAATGGAGCATTTAGCAATAGCAATTAGACAGAACCCCTCTATCACTGGCATAAGGATAGATTAACAAGAAATAAAACTTGCCTTGTTCGCTGATGATCTGTTACTCTGGGTTACCAATCCACATATCTCTATGCCTTCTATTCTATCCCAGTACTGTGCCCTCCTGATCCCCCCCCCGTACTGTGCCCTCCTGATCTCCCCCTGTACTGTGCCCTCCTGATCCCCTCCTGTACTGTGCCCTCCTGATCCCCTCCTGTACTGTGCCCTCCTGATCCCCCCCTGTACTGTGCCCTCCTGATCCCCCCCTGTACTGTGCCCTCCTGATCCCCCCCCCGTACTGTGCCCTCCTGATCTCCCCCTGTACTGTGCCCTCCTGATATCCCCCCCGTACTGTGCCCTCCTGATCCCCTCCTGTACTGTGCCCTCCTGATCCCCCCCTGTACTGTGCCCTCCTGATCCCCCCCTGTACTGTGCCCTCCTGATCCCCTCCTGTACTGTGCTCTCCTGATCCCCCCCTGTACTGTGCCCTCCTGATCCCCCCCTGTACTGTGCCCTCCTGATCCCCCCCCGTACTGTGCCCTCCTGATCCCCCCCTGTACTGTGCCCTCCTGATCCCCCCCGTACTCTGCCCTCCTGATCCCCTCCTGTACTGTGCCCTCCTGATCCCCCCCTGTACTGTGCCCTCCTGATCCCCCCCTGTACTGTGCCCTCCTGATCCCCTCCTGTACTGTGCCCTCCTGATCCCCTCCTGTACTGTGCCCTCCTGATCCCCTCCTGTACTGTGCCCTCCTGATCCCCTCCTGTACTGTGCCCTCCTAATCCCCCCCTGTACTGTGCCCTCCTAATCCCCCCCTGTACTGTGCCCTCCTGATCCCCCCCTGTACTGTGCCCTCCTGATCCCCCCCTGTACTGTGCCCTCCTGATCCCCTCCTGTACTGTGCCCTCCTGATCCCCTCCTGTACTGTGCCCTCCTGATCCCCCCCTGTACTGTGCCCTCCTAATCCCCCCCCTGTACTGTGCCCTCCTGATCCCCCCCTGTACTGTGCCCTCCTGATCCCCCCCCCCCGTACTGTGCCCTTTGTGTTGATTAGTCTTGGATTTATGGCATGCTTTCTTATTGTTTAAAATCAGTTTTATTGAAAGTACTAATAAATATTTGTTTAATTCTATCACATATTTATACTTCTCGAGAGTAGGTGGGTAAATTGGGGCAGGCTGGTAAGGACCCCAGTACATTACTTTGCCCAGGGGCCCATGATGCTATTAAGATGGACCTGCTGACAAGTGGAAAGACAGAAAGGACTCACTGTTAGGACAAATGGAATCATCAAAGACACCGTCCTCTGAATCCGATTCCTCCTCATCGCTTTCATACGTCGACTCCTCATCAGACTCTTCATCGCTGTCCTCATCCTCTTCTAAAGAATAAATACAGAATATATTTATCCCGAGATAGAGCAGAATTGTGCTGTGATCACATACAGTACAAGATTCCATCAGAACGTCTGGGTTCCCTCTCTGGAGTGCAATCCCTATATATTCCTATAGTCTACTAGGGGGCCACCGACACCCACAATTTATAGTCAGAGAGTCCAGGTCCCAGTGGAGCCCCGGCTGACATTGTAAAACTGGAATGAATTTCCTCTAATGGGGTCACACAGACATATAAGCTTGGTAGGGGGGCAGATCCTTCCAAATATTACCCAAAACAAGATATTTTAGGTGGAGCTTGGTTATTACTCTCACCAATGGGGAGCACACTAAAGGGATTCAATGTCAATAGAAAGGCATTTTCGCTGTGAAATTAAGTTTTTCAAAATTTACACTAATGATGGGGCACTATTCCTCCCAGTGACACCAATGATGGGGCACTATTCCTCCCAGTGACACCAATGATGGGGGACTATTCCTCCCATTGACACCAATGATGGGGCACTATTCCTCCCATTGATACCAATGATGGGGCACTATTCCTCCCATTGAAACCAATGATGGGGCACTATTCCTCCCAGTGACACCAATGATGGGGCACTATTCCTCCCAGTGATACCAATGATGGGGCACTATTCCTCCTATTGATACCAATGATGGGGCACTATTCCTCTCATTGATACCAATGATGGGGCACTATTCCTCCCATTGATACTAATGATGGGACACTATTCCTCCCACTGATACCATTGATGGGGCACTATTCCTCCCACTGACACCAATGATGGGACACTATTCCTCCCACTGACACCAACAAAGGGGCACTATTCCTCCCACTGATACCAATGATGGGGCACTATTCATAGTTACATAGTAGGAAAGGTTGAATAAAGACAATAGTCCATCCAGTTCCTTTGTAGGTGTTCATGTGTCAGTGTCTATAATTATTTCCCATATCCCTGTATGTTGTGCTCTTTAGGATGTACATCCAAGAGTCTCTTAAAAATATCCATACTCCCCGCAGCCACCGCTGATTGTGGAAGAGAGATCCACATCCTTATTGCCCTCACAGTGAAAAACCCCCTGTGCAGTTTAAGTTTAAACTGCTTCTCCTCCAATCTTATTGTGTGTCCCCGTGACCTCCTACACTCCTTGAGACTGAATCGTTTTTTTTCCTATGCTGGGATTGCCATTGAGGTATTTGTAAATCGCTATCATGTCCCCTCTCAAGCATATTCCTCCCACTGAAACCAATGATGGGGCACTATTCCTCCCACTGACACCAATGATGGGGCACTGTTCCTCCCACTGACACCAATGATGGGGCACTATTCCTCCCACTGACACCGATGATGCGGCACTGTTCCTCTCACTGACCCCAATGATGGGGCACTATTCCTCTCACTGACACCAACAATGGGATTTTTTTCCTCCTACTGACACCAGCGATGGGGCACTATTCCTCCCACTGACACCAACAACGGGGCACTATTCCTCCCACTGACACCAACGATGTTTTTTTTTCCTTCCACTGACACCAACAATGGACACTATTCCTTCCACTGACACCAATGATTGGGCACTTTTCCTTCTCCTATTGACCACAGGTGCAATGTCGTTTTTTTTACTCCCACTGATCACCATAACTGATGCATTTTCTACTCCTACTGGCCACACTCAGCCCACTAAAGTCTGAAGGACAGTAAGCTGGCCCTTTGCTTAGAAAGTTTGGACACCCATGTTCTAGATCCTAGCTCTGGAAGCAGTCAATGCACCAACCCAGCAATGAATCTCGTTTATCCCATGATGAGCTGACACTCCTACAAACCTTCGTCCCCCGTCACCTCCTTCTTCTTGGTGCGTTTGATTTTCTTCTTAAAGACTTTGGTGAGAAAAGTGGCAAATTTGTTGTTCTCGCCCAGTGAGGTCTGAAAGGTGGCATGTAAGGTCTTTTCCTTCTCCTGCAGCTTCACAATGTCCTTCTTCTTCGTCTCCAGCTGCTGCAGATAATCTTCGGACTTCCTCTATGGAGAACCCAAAGAAGGTCTATATACAATGCTTAAGAAATCTGTTCCCTTGTCTGGCTGATCTTAGCTCTGTATACCCAGTGTGGTCATTGTTCACCTTCCTGGCTGGTCTTAGCTCTGTATAACCAGTGTGGTCACTGTTCACCTTCCTGGCTTAGCTCTGTATACCCAGTGTTATCAATGTTCAGTATTCTGGCTGGTCTTGCTTAGCTCATTATAACCAGTGTGGTCACTGTTCACCTTCCTGGCTGGTCCTAATTCTGTATAACCATTGTAGTCACCGTTCACGCTCCTTGACTGATCTTAGCTCTGTATAACCAGTGTGGTCACTGTTCACCTTCCTAGCTTAGCTTAGCTCTGTATACCCAATGTGGTCACTGTTCACCTTCCTGGTTGACCTCAGCTCTCTAAAACTAGTGTGGTCACTGTTCACCTTCCTGGTTGACCTCAGCTCTCTAAAACTAGTGTGGTCACTGTTCACCTTCCTGGTTGGTCCTAATTCTGTATAACAATTGTGGTCACTGTTGACGCTCCTTGGCTGATCTTAGCTCTGTATAACCAGTGTGGTCACGGTTCACCTCCTTGGCTGATCTTAGCTTTGCATACCTAGTGTGGTCACTGTTCCCCTTCCTAATTGACCTCAGCTCAGTATAACCAATGTGGTCTTTATAGACCGTCTTAGCTGATCTTAGCTCTGTCTAACCAGTGTGGTCACTGTTCACCTTCCTGGCTGATCTTAGCTCTGTATACCCAGTGTGGTCACTGTTCATCATCCTGGCTGGTCTTACTTAGCTCTTTATATTGAGTGTGGTCACTGTTCACATTCCTGGCTGGTCTTAGCTCTGTATAACCACCAGCGTAGTCACTGTTCATAATCCTAGCTGGTCTTACTTAGCTCTGTATACCCAGTGTGGTCACTGTTCAATCTCCTGGTTGATGTCAGCTCTCTATAACAAGTGTGGTCGCTATTCACCTTCCTGGCTGGACCTAATTCTGTATAACCATTGTGGTCACTGTTCACCTTCCTGGCTAATCTCAGTTCTGTATAACCAGTGTGGTCACGGTTCACCTCCTTGGCTGATCTTAGCTTTGCATACCTAGTGTGGTCACTGTTCACCTTCCTAATTGACCTCAGCTCAGTATAACCAGTGTGTTCTTTATAGACCGTCTTGGCTGATCTTAGCTCTGTATAACCAGTGTGGTCACTGTTCACCTTCCTGGCTGGTCTTAGCTCTGTATACCCAGTGTGGTCACTGTTCACCTTCCTGGCTGGTCTTAGCTCTGTATACCCAGTGTGGTCACTGTTCACCTTCCTGGCTGGTCTTAGCTCTGTATACCCAGTGTGGTCACTGTTCACCTTCCTGGCTGGTCTTAGCTCTGTATACCCAGTGTGGTCACTGTTCACCTTCCTGGCTGGTCTTAGCTCTGTATAACCAGTGTGGTCACTGTTCACCTTCCTGGCTGGTCTTAGCTCCGAATAACCAGTGTGGTAACTGTTCACCTTCCAGGCTGGTCTTAGCTCTGTATAACCAATGTGGTCACTGTTCACCTTCCTGGCTGGTCTTAGCTCTGTATAACCAGTGTGGTCACTGTTCATCTTCCTGGCTGGTCTTAGCTCTGTATAACCAGTGTGGTCACTGTTCTCCTTCCTGGCTGGTCTTAGCTCTGTATACCCAGTGTGGTCACTGTTCACATTCCTGGCTGGTCTTAGCTCTGTATAACCACCAGCGTAGTCACTGTTCATCATCCTAGCTGGTCTTACTTAGCTCTGTATACCCAGTGTGGTCACTGTTCAACTTCCTGGTTGATGTCAGCTCTCTATAACCAGTGTGGTCGCTATTCGCCTTCCTGGCTGGACCTAATTCTGTAAAACCATTGTGGTCACTGTTCACCTTCCTGGCTAATCTCAGTTCTGTATAACCAGTGTGGTCACGGTTCACCTCCTTGGCTGATCTTAGCTTTGCATACCTAGTGTGGTCACTGTTCAACTTCCTGGTTGATGTCAGCTCTCTATAACCAGTGTGGTCGCTATTCACCTTACTGGCTGGACCTAATTCTGTAAAACCATTGTGGTCACTGTTCACCTTCCTGGCTAATCTCAGTTCTGTATAACCAGTGTGGTCACGGTTCACCTCCTTGGCTGATCTTAGCTTTGCATACCTAGTGTGGTCACTGTTCACCTTCCTAATTGACCTCAGCTCAGTATAACCAGTGTGTTCTTTATAGACCGTCTTGGCTGATCTTAGCTCTGTCTAACCAGTGTGGTCACTGTTCACCTTCCACCCTGGTCTTAGCTCTGTATAGCCAGTGTGGCCACTGTTCACCTTCCTGGCTGGTCTTAGCTCTGTATACCCAATGTGGTCATTGTTCACATTCCTGGCTGGTCTTAGCTCCGTATAACCAGTGTGGCCACTGTTCACCTTCCTGGCTGGTCTTAGCTCTGTATACCCAATGTGGTCATTGTTCACCTTCCTGGCTGGTCTTAGCTCCGTATAACCAGTGTGGTCACTGTTCACCTTCCACCCTGGTCTTAGCTCTGTATAGCCAGTGTGGTCACTGTTCACCTTCCTGGCTGGTCTTAGCTCCGTATAACCAGTGTGGCCACTGTTCACCTTCCTGGCTGGTCTTAGCTCTGTATACCCAATGTGGTCATTGTTCACATTCCTGGCTGGTCTTAGCTCCGTATAACCAGTGTGGCCACTGTTCACCTTCCTGGCTGGTCTTAGCTCTGTATACCCAATGTGGTCATTGTTCACCTTTCTGGCTGGTCTTAGCTCCGTATAACCAGTGTGGTCACTGTTCACCTTCCTGGCTGGTCTTAGCTTTGTATAACCAGTGTGGTCACTGTTCAAATTCCTGGCTGGTCTTAGCTCTGTATAACCAGTGTGGTCACTGTTCACCTTCCTGGCTGGTCTTAGCTCTGTATACCCAATGTGGTCATTGTTCACCTTCCTGGCTGGTCTTAGCTCCGTATAACCAGTGTGGTCACTGTTCACCTTCCTGGCTGGTCTTAGCTTTGTATAACCAGTGTGGTCACTGTTCAAATTCCTGGCTGGTCTTAGCTCTGTATAACCAGTGTGGTCACTGTTCAACTTCCTGGCTGGTCTTAGCTCTGTATACCCAGTGTGGCCACTGTTCACCTTCCCGGCTGGTCTTAGCTCTGTAATATTAGTGTGGTCACTGTTCACCTTCCCGGCTGGTCTTAGCTCTGTATAACCAGTGTGGTCACTGTTCACCTTCCTGGCTGGTCTTAGCTCTGTATAACCAGTGTGGTCACTGTTCACCTTCCTGGCTGGACTTAGCTCTGTATAACCAGTGTGGTCACTGTTCACCTTCCTGGCTGGTCTTAGCTCTGTATAACCAGTGTGGTCACTGTTCACCTTCCTGGCTGGTCTTAGCTCTGTATAACCAGTGTGGTCACTGTTCACCTTCCTGGCTGGTCTTAGCTCTGTATACCCAGTGTGGTCACTGTTCACCTTCCTGGCTGGTCTTAGCTCTGTATAGTCAGTGTGGTCATTATAGACCGTCTTGGCTGATCTTAGCTCTGTATAACCAGTGTGGTCACTGTTAATCATCCTGGCTGGTCTTACTTAGCTCTTTATATTGAGTGTGGTCACTGTTCAACTTCCTGGTTGATGTCAGCTCTCTATAACCAGTGTGGTCACTGTTCACCTTCCTGGCTAATCTCAGTTCTGTATAACCAGTGTGGTCACAGTTCACCTCCTTGACTGATCTTAGCTTTGCATACCTAGTGTGGTCACTTCACCTTCCTAATTGACCTCAGCTCAGTATAACCAGTGTGTTCTTTATAGACCGTCTTGGCTGATCTTAGCTCTGTCTAACCAATGTGGCCACTGTTCACCTTCCTGGCTGGTCTTGCATCTGTATACCCAGTGTGGCCACTGTTCACCTTCCTGGCTGGTCTTAGCTCTGTATACCCAGTGTGGTCACTGTTCACCTTTTCCTGGCTGGTCTTAGCTCTGTATACCCAGTGTGGTCATTATAGACCGTCTTGGCAGATCTTAGCTCTGTATAACCAGTGCGGTTACCGTTCACCTTCGACTCACCTTCATCTCTTCCAGCTCAGAGACTCGGTCGTTGACCTTCTCCTGCAGAATGTCTTCTCTCTTCTCATATTCCTTCAGCAGCATCAGCTCCTCGAAAAGAGTGATGTGTCGGAGGTCAGCCATTTTCATTTGTACGTCCAGCTGCAGCTTCTTGTGTCGCAGAAGACGGAGCTCAGCATCAAAGCTAATTACCAGGTCGTTTATCTGCATGCAAGAAAGTATGTCGCTTAAATGAGCTGGGCCAGCCCAACAGAAGAATTCTGTATTTAAACATCTTCAGGTTCTTTAGCATATGATTATGCATTGCATGGAGAAGCAAAGAGACTCAATGATGAGATCAGATCAAAGCCGGCAACTCCGAGTGCTCTCGCAAAGAAAATCCTTTATTGGCTACATGTATAAAAACACAATAAAGTAGATGCTAATGTGTTTTGGCTATGCAGACCTCCTCATAGCTGTATGCTATGAAGAAGGCTGCATAGCCGAAACACGTTCGTTTTTCTACTGTATTGTGATTTTATACATGTAGCCAATAAAGGATTTTCTTTGCGAGAGCACTCGGAGTTGTCGACATTCACTTGATCAGTACTTGTTATTTTGGGAGTTGAACGCCCTAGCCAGAGTACCGGTCTCCGGCTTCTGGATCTTAGACACAGCAGTAGAGCTCGGGTAAATTTTATTATAAGTGATGACATCACTGAGTCTAAAATAAGTGTACAATAAGGTATGTAATGAAAACAGAAAGGAAAGCAAGTTACACTTTGCCTTTAAGTATATATATATATATATATATATATATATATATATATATATATATATATATATTTATATATATACTGTATACAGTAGCAAAATAATGATTTGATCCCCTGCAGATTGTGTAAGTTTGCCCACTTATAAAGAAATGAAGGGTCTATAATTTTTATCATAGGTGTATTTTAAACGATAGAGACAGAATATCAACCAAAAATCCAGAAAAAACACAATACAAATGTTATAAATTGAGTCGCAGTTCAGTGAGTAAAATAAGTATTTGATCCCCTACCAACCAACAATAATTCTGGCCCCCACAGACTGGCTACAGTAGGTGCTCATGTGGTACACAGATTAGTCCTGTCAATGTAAGAAGGTGCTCCTAACGACAACTCGTTATGTGTAAAAAAGACACCTGTCCACAGAATCCCTATCTTCCATTCAAACCTCACCATCCTGGGCAAGACCAAAGAGGTGTCAGGGGACGTCAGGGACAAGATTGTAGACCTACACAAGGCTGGAATGGGCTACAAGACCATCAGCAAGAAGCTTGGTGAGAAGAAGACAACTGTTGGAGTGATTATTCACAAATGGAAGAAATAAAAAATAACCATCAATCGCCCTCGGTCTGGAGCTCCATGCAAGATTTCTCCTCATGGGATAAGGATGATCATGAGAAAAGTGAGGGATCAGCCCAGAACTACATTGGAGGAGCTTGTGAATGATCTCAAGGCAGTTGGGACCACAGTCACCAAACAAACCATTGGTAATCCAATACGCCGCCATGGATTGAAGTCCAGCAGCGCCCGCAAGGTCCCCCTCCTCAAGAAGGCACATGTACAGGCCCATCTGAAGCTTGCAAATGAACATCTGAGTGATTCAGAGAAGGATTGGGAGAAAGTGCTGTGGTCAGATCAGACCATTATTGAGCTCTTTGGCATTAACTCAGCTTGCTGTATTTGGAGGAAATGAAGAAAAATGCTGGCTATGACCCTAAGAACACCATCCCTACAATCAAGCACGGAGGAGGAAACATGCTTTGGGGCTGTTTCTCTGTTAAAGGTACAGGCCGAATTTGCCACATTGAGGGGCCAATGGATGGGGGCCATGTATTGTAAAATCTTGGATGAGAACCTTCTTCCCTCAGCCAGAACACTGAAGATGGGTAGAGGATGGGTCTTCCAGCATGACAATGACCCAAAATATACCACCAAGGCGACAAAGCAGAAGCACACTAAGGCCATGGAGTGGCCTAGCCAGTCTCTAGACCAGGGATATGCAATTAGCGGACCTCCAGCTGTTGCAGAACTACAAGTCCCATGAGGCATAGCAAGACTCTGACAGCCACAAGCATGACACCCAGAGGCAGAGGCATGATGGGACTTGTAGCTTTGCAACAGCTGGAGGTCTGCTAATTGCCTATCCCTGCTCTAGACCCTAATCCTCTAGAAAATTTATGAAGGGAGCTGAAACTTCCAGTTGCCAAGCGAAAGCCAAGAAACCTTAAAGAGGAACTGCAGTCTGCTCACATAATTTGTAATAAAAACATCTTTGCCATTCTGAAGCTTCCCTTCAACCACTTTGCATATTATTTTATATATACTGTGATTCTGTACTTGCCAAATATGCTGCAGAAATCTCCCTCCACTGAGTCTGGCTGCAGCCATTTTAACTGTGGGCAGCTGAAGCTGCTGCCTGTTCACTTCCTGGATTTACAGACACACAGAGGCACACCTCCAGCTCTGCAGCTCTCATTGGCCCTCTTATGACTCATCCCTCCCTCCCTTCCTGGCAAACTCTCATGACAATAACAGTGAGAGAGAGAGCTGTGCATGATGTCATAAGCGTAGGCTAATGACCAGACAAGAAGCAGAAAGTGGGCTGTATAAGGGATTTACTGGCAGAAAAAAAATGTTTTACTATCCAAAGTTAAAACAACAACAAGGGCAGAAGATTTAATAGATGGAAAGATGAAAAATGACTGAAGGTCCGATTTAAGGATTTAGAGAAGATCTGTAAAGAAGAGTGGACCAAAATCCCTCCTGAGATGTGTGCAAACCTGGTCACCAACCACAAGAAACGTCTTACCTCTGTGCTTGTCAACAAGGGCATGTTTTGCTTGGGAATCAAATACTTATTTTACATATATATATATATTCCCCCCTATTAGTTATCATGGGTGGATGTACCTGTTTAATGATGTTTTTCTGCCTATAGAGATTTTGAATTTCCTCAATCTGAATCATCTCTTTCTCCAGCTCTGACAGTTCTGCACCCTCCCCATGCTGGGTTCCGGCAGACACGGCGCGGTAGGACCTGACGGTTGTTGTGGTAGATGGCCTTGAAGACCTGGCCTGCTTAACTGCAGCTTGCTTCTCCCCTCCAAACCCCTCAAAGGCTCCGAATCCCCCTCCTTCCGTCGTCCGCGGGGCCTGGACTTGCTTCGCTTGCTCCTGTTTGAATTTTTGGAGGGTTTCGCTGTCATACTGGAACTTCCTCTCCGGAATCTCATCGGGGTGCATTGATGGCACTTTGGGAATGGGGAGATGTTTGGAAGGGTCCAGCATGGACTGGATGACTTTCAGCTCCGCCACTAAACTCTTCATTTGTTCTATGGTCTCCGCCTTGAAATCTCGCAGCTCTAGGATGGAGCGGTTCATGGCCGACTTTTGCTCATGGATCTGTATGAAGGCATAAAAATAAAAACTGTAAGGCCACACTATGCTATAATGGACAGGAGAGAAGAGGAAGAACCAGTGGAATTAAAATCATAGCAGATTAAACTTTGGCTTTAAAGCAGTGTTAAACCCCAAACCAAAAATGTGATATAATGCAGCATTGCAATCATTAGATGTGGTGGCTGCATTACTTTTCTTTTGATGTTTGTTTTCCCCTCTGTTTTCACCTGGTGATCTGGCCAGTAACACACCTCTTGTATTAGAGCGACCCCCCCCCCACTCTGGATGAAGTAGTACAGGGGGGCACATTTGGACAGTAGCATTGTCAGTCTGGGGGGAGGTCAGTGTTAAATGGACTAGCAGATTTAGATACACTAACAAATTGAAACCAAACTAGCTCACACTTTAACCACTTGCCTACTGGGCACTGTCACCCCCTCCTGCCCAGGCAAATTTTTGGGCTTTCAGCGCTATCGCGCTTTGAATGAAAATTGCGCTGTCATGCAACACTGTATCCAAACTAAAAATGTATCATTTTTTTTTTTTAGCTTTATTTTGGTGGTATTTAATGGGGTTTTTTCTGCTAAATAAACTAAAAAAGACTGTCAATTTTGACAAAAGTTTTTCTTAGTTTCTGTTATAAAATTTTGTAAATAAGTAATTTTTCTCCTTCACTGATGGGCTGCACTGATGGGCAATGACGGGGATAGCACCAATGGGCAATGATGATGGGGCACTGATGGGCAATGATAAGGCAGCATTGGTGGGCACTGATGATGGGGCACCGATGGGCAATATTGAGGCTAGCACTGATGGGCACTGATGGGCAATGATGAGGCTAGCACTGATGGGCAATATTGAGGCTAGCACTGATGGACACTGATGATGGGGCACTGATGGGCAATGATAAGGCTAGCACTGATGGGCAATGATGATGGGGCACTGATGGGCAATGATGAGGCTAGCACTGATGGGCAATGATGATGGGGCACTGATGGGCAATATTGAGGCTAGCACTGATGGGTACTGATGATGGGGCACTGATGGGCAATGATGAGGCTAGCACTGATGGGCAATGATGATGGGGCACTGATCGGCAATGATGATGCAGCACTGGTGGGCACTGATGATGGGGCACTGGTGGGCAATGATGAAGTTAGCACTGATGATGGGGCACTGATGAGGCTAGCACCAATGGGCAATGATGATGGGGCACTGATGGGCAATGATGAGGCAGCACTGGTGGGCAATGTTGAGGGGGCACTAATGAGGTGGCACTGAAGGGCTGCACTAATAGGTGGCACCGATTGACACTGATGAGGCGGAACTAATAGGCGGTGCTGATATGCGGAAATGATGGGCACTGATAGGCATCACTGATAGACACTGACAGGCAGCACTAATGGGCACTGTTGGGGTTGCACTGATAATCAGTGCCCAAATTATCAATGGATGTGCCATGTGTGGATTTGCCGGTTATCAGCTCTCCTCTCATCACGCACTGTCAGCGTGAGGAGAGGAATGCCGATAACCAGCAAATCCTCTTTACACTGTGATCAGCTGTGATTGGACACAGCTGGTCACATGGTAAAGAGCAGCTGTGATTGGATCTTTACCCCAGTCTGTGATCAGCTGTGTTCGAAGGACACAGCAATCACAGGTCACTGCCGATACGTGGCGCGCGGGGGGGGGGGGGGGGGGCACGCGGGAAGCGCAAAAATGTAAGGATGTCAATAGAAGCCCTCCCGGAAACGTGCGACTGCGCTATAGCCATCATTTGGCTATAGTGTGGTAATGAAGAGGTTAAAAGGCAATTACAGTTTTTTTTTTACTGTACCTACACTAGTTGCACACTAGAGGGTGCTACATATGTATCAGGCCTATCAAAGATGAAATGTCCAAAGACAGTAAATATGCTACAGGTGGTTGGAGTATGGGCATGTGCAGCAGGAGGCACAGATTTGGGACACATTAGATGAGGTTTCTAGAAATCATCGCCATTACAGCCTGTTAATAAATCAATGCTCCACATCTGACTGCGGGGGGTCCAAGGACCCCAAAACAAGTTCTGAGGGCCCACAATATGGCAGCAGGTTGGGGCACCGGTGATATACGTACAATACTCTCCAGCATTGCCAGCTCGTTCCTCTTCTGCTCTGCATTGATACGCAGATGTTCCGGGACTGTGTAGTCCTCCGCCGTCTTCAGTTTGAAGTCCCCCATGTTTTCTTTGGCGTTTTTTATTGCCAGAACATCCTGCGGATCCTCGTAGTCCTCGCTGGGTTTAGTCTTATATCTGGAGAGGAACAATACGGTGGTCATTCTGATGCCGCTGTAAGGCCAGAACATTATAGATGTGATCGATGTACTGAACCTGATCACCGGACAGACAACAAGAATCCACCAACAGACCCAGTTATGTATTCTTTAATCACTTGCCGGCCGCGTACTTTGAGTGGTGATATCCGAATTCGTTAATTCGGAAATATCTGAATTAACGGGAACCCCTTTAACAAATTTCTCTGAATATTTTGAAATTCGAATATTCGGAAATTAGAAAATCCGAAAGTTCAAAAGAACGAAAATCCGAAAATTCAAAAGAACGAAAATCCGAAAATAAGAGCGAAAATCCAAAAATTTTAAAATCTGAGACAATAACCAACTAATAATAACTTAACTATTACTAAACTATAAAACTATAGGAATACGAATTATCTGAAATAATCTGAATTAACGAAAACCCGTTTAACAAATTTTTCTGAATATTTTGAAATTCTAATATTCAGAAATTCGAAAATCCAAAAATTCGGAAATAAGAACGAAAATCCCAAAATTCAAAAGAATGAAAATAAGAACGAAAATCCGAAAATAAGAATGAAAATCCAAAAATTCAACAAATGGAACGTAACAAATTACTTTTTATTATTATTATTATTATTATTATTATTATTATTAATAATAGTAATTTGTTCCATTCCTTTTGTTTAGATGCGGCAGTCGTTATTCGTAACCTCGGATAAATTTGTATTCGTTACGTTCACTAACAGCCAAATTTGAAAGGAAATCCCAATACCTATAATTTAATAGTTATTTTTTTCTTAGTTAGGCTCGCCATACATGGTCGAATCTCGAAAGAATTTTCTTTTGGAAATCAGAGAATTTGTGCGTTTTGTGATCCGATGGCGCCACCATTGATTTTGAAAAATTCAACCAACCAAACCTTCAATTTTACCTCCATGTTGCTACAGAAAATAATTTTCGTGGCTGGGAATCTTCTTTTCTTTCCGGCAATTTTCTTTTCTTGCACATGCACATTTCTTCTTCAATTACATTTCTCACACGATTCTCCCATCATTAATTAGAAAATCGCTCGTTTCCAACATGTCTGATTACTCAAATTTGATGGCCGCACGAAAATCGGCTGTTGCTGCAGCCCCACTAATGGTGCGAAATACGAAATGAAAATTCTTAGATAAGATTTTTGAAAGAAAAATTCTTTCAAAATTCGACCCGTGTATGGCCTGCCTAAGTAAATTATTTAGAATTTCGGATTTTATTTCTTATTTTCGGAATTTAGAATTTTCTAATTTCTGAATTTTCGAATTTCCGAATTTTCGAATTAGGAATTACGAATTTGAGAATTACGAATTTACGAATTTTAGAATTTACGAATTTTCAAATTTACGAATTTACGAAAAAAACAAAAAATAAAAACGAAGACATTTTTCGGCAGTGCACATGTCTGTGAATTATACTCGGGACTGTCTTCAGAAACAGAACTCACAGCTTATCCCATTCTTGCTTCCTCTGGAAAATCTTCGATTTGGCCTTCTCAGCCTTTTCTATGACTTTGCGAATTCTTTCAACTTGACCTTCGGACCTCTTCCATGCCCACTGGTCGTGCTTCCGGGTCCCAAGACCGGGCTCTGCTACTGCACCCGCCGCCACAACGCTCCGGGCCCCTATGATATATAACACAAAATAACTGGGATTAAAGACTGTGCCATGAGTATATTGTGGGGGGGGGGGGGGGGGTTAATTATTAGAGGGGAGTGGGGTGAGAAGATACACCAGAGGTACTCTTTAATGACATTAATTTTTCCAGGATAGAGGGATAGAGGACCATTGTGATAATAATTCAGTAACCTGTTTTAGTAATGGAGGGAAGTTAGCTGACTATAAGTCAGTTATGTTAGGAGTGAGTTGTATTCCTAGGTATGGAGGTCTATGAGGTGTCCAAGATAAGAGAAGTGAATCTTTAGCAAGCTGAAGGTCTGAAGGAGGCAAGGAAATGTTGAGTGCAGTCGATTTTTGATAGTTAACTGTTAAGCCCGAAATGTGTGCAAAACTGTTTAGGTCAGAGAGGAGATTAGGTGCTGTGATATGGGGAGATGACATGAAGATTAAGATGCCATCTGCAAAAAGACATACTTTATGATGACATCCAGCTCATTCAACACCTTTTATATTTGGATCAGATCTAATTAAACAGGCCAAGGGTTCAATAAGGGGTGCAAATAGGAGGGGGAAGAGAGGACATCCTTGACGGCTGCCTCTTCCAATAAGGAAAGGGTCTGATTTAAAACCAGCATATTTGATAAATGTATACGGCTTGTTGTATAAGGATGTAATCCACTTCAAAAAATGCAGTCTGAACCCCCATTTTTGAAGAATATATTGTAAGTATGGCCATGAGACAGTGTCAAATGCTTTTCTAATATCGAGCGATAAAAAACACGCAGGTAGACGTCTGGATTTATGAACGAATATTATCACTTGCTTGGCTCGAGGGGATAAACCCAACTTGATCTCGATGAACAAGTTCGCCTATTCACTTCCAACAATCTCAAACCACCCACCGGTCCAGAGCTGTCACACATACATTGGATTGCTATGCTCCTGGTTTCCGATTAGGTGCTGCCAGCAATGTCGATCCTTGCGCCACTCTGTGTCCTCCCCTATCACTACTATCAGGGTTGTTGGACAGGAGGTGCAAGAGAAGCCCCTCTTCAGCTCTTTCTCCACAAGGTACATACTGTTCCCAAGGTTTTAAGAGGCCACCACCAAAATCGGGCAGCAGGAATTTGTCTAGTTTAGTGTAGTGCTTCTTAGGAGTTCCGATAGGATCTGGAATATCGTGGTACATAATCACTTAGCAGTCAGGCATTTTTATCATACATGCATGTGGGATTCCAATTCTTTACACCCTTTAAAACAACGAGGCTAATATCTAAGGGTGAATTTGGTTATCCTGTTTGGCACCTAATACCAGCAAGAATTTACTTTGTTGTTCTTTTTCAAGGCAGCCATTCACAAGGTGCAGGATTTTGATGCAGCCCATAAATGTGACCATCTTGCCCCAATTCAAACCACAGAAATGAATACAAATTTTTCAGGGATAACCAAACCAGTCGCAGGGCTTTCCAGCGGGCCCACAGTGAGGATTAATACAAACAATACAAACAAATGCACTACAGATAATGGGGTTAATTTACTAAAACTGGAGAGTGCAAAATCTGGTGCCTCTGTATACGGTAGCCAATCAGCTTCTAACTTCAACTTGTTCAATTAAGCTTTGGCAATAAAAACTAGAAGCTGATTGGCTACCATGCACAGCTGCACGAGATTTTGCACTCTCAAGTTTTAGTAAATCAACCCCAATGTGTATAACATGAGCATTTCCTGATGGGCTCTCACCTGAATCCCGGTTTTCTTTAGCCATTTCTTCTTTCTGAAAGATGTCATATCGGGTGGGCCTTCTTTTAAGGATCATCCCCTTTATCTTGTAGTGTTTTTCTGGGAGAGACAGGAGTCTGTATGTGGATACTTGGTGTTCAGTGCTGATTGCACGCACCATCACTGTGTCAAACTCCACCTTATCCCGGAACCTGGCATACAACATGAAGACCTTTACTGGAAGAAAGACACAGTGTACTAGCAACTTTGGTAGGCAGCCTGCCCTCCATTCTCAACACTAATGCTCTGGGATTGCAGGTCCGGAACCCGCAATCTGGGCTTGTCGACCCGCTATCCCAGATCAGAAGACATGTGGTCCGCAGGCCAGCAGTTGGGCACCTCTGTTTTGGTTCAATAGTTTTGAACTATGACTGTGCTTTACTGTTCCTCTCACTTGATAATTGTCCACCAGTCTACCAAGATTCAGACTCCCTATGTGGCTTTATTTCCAGTCATCATATAAAGCTTGTTTGTGTGTGAGTGCATGGAACCATTTAGTCCCCATCCCCCAAAAGGACCTTACCATCTAATTTCCTTAGCACACTCATATGGTCACATTAGGTGGAGTTTGAGAAGGAACCAATAAACATACCAGTAAGTTCTTGGATTGTAAGAGGAAAATTAAGCACCTGGGTGAAACCTTTACAGACACAACATACAAATTGCATGCAGATTGTGCCATAAACACATGTATACCTTATGATGACTCTTACAACCTTGCACTCATGATGGGCATGAGGCTTTTGTCGCAGGACATAGGCTGACTTTGGGTATCACACTCGTTCCTTTGGCTCAGTCAACATTTTTTGGTATTCTTATTTCCAAGGCCGGAACTAAGAAACTACTCGACAGGCCCTGAAAACCAGATTTGGGACTACTTTGGTTCTTGGTTCCTTGTACATAGTTTCTTATGGTAGCACTTCCCCTCCTTTCTTTATGACCAGAGGCCCACTTCCTAGAAGAGTTCCTTCCTTTGTCTTTCCTCATGAACAAACCCCTTATTTTCCAGTGGAGCACTATTTGTCATCTCTGCCCGTGACCAAAGCCCTCACTTCCTAGAGGAGCACCTTCCCTCATCTCTTCTCATGACCATGGTCCTAACCTCCAATGCAAGCACCTCCATTCATCTCCCCTCATGACCAAAGCTCATCCTCACCTCCCACAGTAGTACCTTATCTAATTTCCCCTCATGACCAGAACCTCCAATTCCTAGAAAAACACCTTTGCTTACCCCCCTTCATGACCTTATCCCCCTTCATGACATTTACATCCCAAGGGGACCAGCTTTATTCAACCCCTGTGATGACCAGGACTAAGACCCTTGCTTCACAATAGGAGCACCTTCTCTCAGCTCAAGTAATCACCATGGTGTTCACATCCCAGGGAAATACTTTCCTTCAATTATTTTCATGATCAGGACCCTTGCTTCCCAGGCAAGCAGCTTCCCTCATCTCTCATTACCATGACCCTCACTTCTCCGCAAAACACCCTCTTCTCTCCTGATGGACGCGTTCCTCACATACCGGAACAGAACCTTCCATGTCTTTCGCTTTCCAGGGCTGTGTGTTCCCCCATCCCTCCTCATGACCAAGGCTCTGATTTCCCAGAGCAACACCTTCCCTTGTCTCTCCTAATGATCATGGCCCTCACTTCCTGGGGGAACACCTTTCCTCATCTCTCCTCATAACCAGAACTGGGACAAGGTCCTCCAGTGCCCAAGACGCCAAATTAAACCACCCCCCTTTTCATTATGTAAAAGCTTACGAGGAGCAGGAGAGAGAGCACAGCCTGCCCCTCTTCCCAGCTCTCTTCTCCTTTCCTTGCTGCTTCCAGCACTCGTCTGACAGTATTTATCTGCTGCAGCTCCCCCATCCCTACAATACATGCTGTGCCCAGGGCAGCCTTCCCTTTCTGCCCAACCCTTGTCCCAGCCCTGCTCATAACTATGGCTCTCACTTCCTAGGGGAGTATCTTTTCTTGCTTCCTCTCATGACCATGACTCTGAGTTTCCAGGGGAGTATACTTTCCCTGTTTCACGCATTACCAGGATACTAATTTCCCTGGGGAGTACCTTTCCTTGCTTCTCCTCATGACCTTGGGCCTCACATCCCAGGGGAGTACCTTCTCTTATCTCTCCTTATGAGCATGACCCTCACTTCCTAAAGCACATTCAGTTATCTATCCTCATGACCCTCCCCAGGGCCCTCACTTCCATGGGGAGGATCTTAGCTTCTCTATTCCTATATCTAGGATCCTTACTTCCCAGCGGAGTACCCTCCCTTGTTTATCCTCTTGGACAGGGCCCTCACCTTCCCTCATCTCTTCATGTGACTAGAGCCCTCACTTCCCAACACAACACACTGCTTCATCTTTCCTCATAACCATTGCCCTTAATGTCCAGGGGATTACCTCCCTCCCTCCTTACCTCACATCCCCCCTCTCTCCCTCTCCCATAGTGCACCGTTACTTCTGGTTCTTACACAGCACCTTTTATGGTGACCATAATAATTTGAGGCTTCCACATCAAATGCTGGAAAACTTGAATTCTACTTATCGTTCTCATTTGCTGTTCATTATTCTGCAACAAGGTTAGACAGGCTGAAATCTCTGTATATCTTCTCATCTCAGAGTTTGTCTTTTGCTTCATAATCATGAGTTTTTTACATAACGCCCAGAATGCACTAAATTACTAAAAGAAGGGCCTCCAGAATACTAGGGATTGGCTCATGAGAAAAAACTGCTCACTTGATCCCCCCCAAGACATTGAACACTTTATACCTATCTCCTGAATGGCCAGGAGAAGTCCACTGCATGCAGAAGTCTCCCCCCAGGCTTGTCCACCATTAATATCATGTCAAAAATGATCTATAAAAGTCTTTAGAAAACATCTGTATTTGCAGAGCAAGAGGAAGTCAATCCCTCTTTTCTTTTGTAGTCTGTTATATGAATAGTAAATCTTATCTTGGCAGTAATTTAGTAGGGCAGCTGTGTGAAAAGCAGACAGCAACTGAAAGAAACATCCACACATTTGGATATGAAACGCAGTTGTTAAAATGTAAAGCATCAAGAAAGTGCTAATTCTGAAGGCAATCTCTGCTTATGCATTTTTCACCATTGCTAAGTATAAATGACACAGGTTGATGACAGGTCCACTTTAGGATTAAAGTCCACTATATGTTCTGACATATTACTTACTGGGCTTGCAGTTTCTTCAGTCCAATGTTGTGCTTCTCTTGCTCCCATGCCAGCTCCTTTAGTGCGGTGCGCACGCTCTCCGACTTCTGACGCTCCATTTCCTCACGGATTCTGTGATCCATCTCAAACTCCTGCAGCATGGAAAAAATTAGAAGTGTGAACCGATAAGTGCATCCGTTCATGAATCGGGTCATCTGGCCCATCTCAATAAGGCAGGGGTCTCCAAACTTTCTGAACAAAGGGCCAGTCTATTGTCGATGAGACTTTAGGGAGGCCGGACGTGGCCAGTGGGAGTGGAAATTTTCCTGGCATCAGTGGGAGTAAACACCACCATATTTGGTATTAGGTGGAGGAATAGTGCCCCATCGTTGGTATCATTGGGGGGAATAGTGCCCTATTGTTGATGTCAATAGGAGAAATGGTGCCAGTTGGTAGAAATTGGGAGAAATTGGTGTCAGTTGGGAAAATAGTGCCCAAAGGGCTGCATCCCACACAAAGACTTTGTTGGGGACTTACAGTATCTCACAAAAGTGAGTACACCCCTCACATTTTTGTAAATATTTTATTATATCTTTTCATGTGACAACACTAAAGAAATGACACTTTGCTACAATGTAAAGTAGTGAGTGTACAGCTTGTATAACAGTGTAAATTTGCTGTCCCCTCAAAATAACTCAACACACAGCCATTAATGTCTAAACCGCTGGCAACAAAAGTGAGTACACCCCTAAGTGGAAATGTCCAAATTGGGCCCAATTAGCGATTTTCCCTCCCCGGTGTCATGTGACTCGTTAGTGTTACAAGGTCTCAGGTGTGAATGGGGAGCAGGAGTGTTAAATTTGGTGTTATCGCTCTCACTCTCTCATACTGGTCACTGGAAGTTAAACATGGCACCTCATGGCAAAGAACTCTCGGAGGATCTGAAAAAAAACAATTGTTGTTCTACATAAAGATGGCCTAGGCCAGTGATGGAGAACCTTGGCACCCCAGTTGTTTTGGAACTACATTTCCCATGATGCTCAACTACACTGCAGAGTGCATGAGCATCATGGGAAATTTAGTTCCAAAACATCTGGGGTGCCAAGGTTCGCCATCACTGGCCTAGGCTATAAGAAGATTGCTAAGACCCTGAAACTGAGCTGCAGCACGGTGGCCAAGACCATACGGCGGTTTAACAGGACAGGTTCCACTCAGAACAGGCCTCACCATGGTAAACCAAAGAAGTTGAGTGCACATGCTCAGCGTCATATTCAGAGGTTGTCTTTGGGAAATAGACGTATGAGTGCTGCCAGCATTGCTGAAGAGGTTGAAGGGGTAGGGGGTCAGCCTGTCAGTGCTCAGACCATACGCCACACACTGCATCAAAATGGTCTGCATGGCTGTCGTCCCAGAAGGAAGCCTCTTCTAAAAATGATGCACAAGAAAGCCCGCAATCAGTTTGCTGAAGACAAGCAGACTAAGGACATGGATTACTGGAACCATGTCCTGTGGTCTGATGAGACCAAGATCAACTTATTTGGTTCAGATGATGTCAAGCATGTGTGGCGGCAACCAGGTAAGGAGTACAAAGACAAATGTGTCTTGCCTACAGTCAAGCATGGTGGTGGGAGTGTCATGGTTTGGGACTGCATGAGTGCTGCCAGCACTGAGGAGCTACAGTTCATTGAGGGAACCATGAATGCCAACATGTACTGTGACATACTGAAGCAAAGCATGATCCCCTCCCTTCAGAGACTGGGCCCAAGGGCAGTATTCCAACATGATAACGACCCCAAACACACCTCCAAGACGATCACTGCCTTGCTAAAGAAGCTGAGGGTAAAGGTGATGGACTGGCCAAGCATGTCTCTCGACCTAAACCCTATTGAGCATCTGTGGGGCATCCTCAAACGGAAGGTGGAGGAGCGCAAGGTCTCTAACATCCACCAGCTCCATGATGTCGTCATGGAGGAGGGGAAGAGGACTCCAGTGGCAACCTGTGAAGCTCTGGTGAACTCCATGCCCAAGAGGGTTAAGGCAGTGCTGGAAAATAATGGTGGCCACACAAAATTTTGACACTTTGGACCCAATTTGGACATTTTCACTTAGGGGTGTACTCACTTTTGTTGCCAGTGGTTTAGACATTAATGGCTGTGTGTTGAGTTATTTTGAGGGGACAGCAAATTTACACTGTTATACAAGATGTACACTTACTACTTTACATTGTAGCAAAGTGTAATTTCTTCAGTGTTGTCACATGAAAAAATGTAATGACACATTTTTTTCAAAAATGTGAGGGGTGTACTCTCTTTTGTGAGATACTGTACATTTCCAAAGGTGTGAGACCTCTGTTTTTCATTTAAAGTAAAACCTGTGAGAATTTTAAAACTAGCAAACTGCTAGCAGAGGTGAAGAGCAGACACAAAGATAGAGGAGCCTTCATGTATCTTTGGATACCCCACAGTTTAGGCTTCCAGAGTGCTTTAAACATGATATGTTGCTTTGATGGCTATTTGGGCTAAATACTGGTGGGGAAATCCATAAGGTGTAGTTGGGCAGTATGGTGTAGGACAGGGTCTCCAAAACGTGGCCCTTTGCTAGCTTTTATCTGGTCCTTGGGGCACTATTCCACCAACTGACACCAGTGATGGGGCACCATTCCCCCTACTGACAGTATCAACGGGGCACTATTCTTCTCATTGATATTAAAAATGGGGCACTATTCCTGCCATTTAATCTAATAATGGGCACTGATGGCGGGGCATTTTTTACTCCTACAGGCCACAGTCCGTCCCCCCCCCCAAAGCCTGAAGGACAGTAAACTGGCCCTTTGCTTAGAAAGTTTAGAGACCCCTGATGTAGAAAATATATTCTAGAGATACATACGGCTCTTCCCATCTGCATGTGTTTTGGCAGCTCAGCATTCTTTCTCAGAAGCTTCTGGAACTCTTTTCTCATCTGGGCCAGCTCTTCACGCTTTCTGGCCTTCTTCTCCTCGGCTTGTTTCATGAGAAGATCATGCTGGCGCTTCTGTGTGGCATTCTCAATACTGGAGAAGAAACAGATGGGTCATCTAAGATGTGTTCCTTCAAATTCATGTTGTGGTGACCCAGCAGTCTTGGAAATATGGAGGTACATAGTGTCTTGTATATGTAGCCCAAAACAGACAGAATTGGGTTGTCAGGCTCCAGTAGACTTCAACAAAATGGTGGCCGACTGAACATAGACAGTAACTCCCTGTTGCATAAATGTAAATTAAATGGGTAAAAGATGGTTTCAGCTCCTGTTCTCCACCTGTAGAGAATTTCTCAGAAGCATTTCGCTCCTTTTCAAGGCTTAATCATAGAGGCCAAAGGGAGAAACGCATCTGAGTTTTCTTTAGATGAAGAACAGGAGCTGAAGCCATCTTTTACCCATTTCATTTACATTTATGCAGCAGGGAGTTGCTGTCTATGTTCAGACGGTCACCATTTTGTTGAAGTCTACTGGAGCCGATTCTGTCTGTTTTGCACCAGTCTAACCATCTCATTTACATTTATACATCACAATTTTGTTGAATTAATATGATGTTTTCTATTGCTTTTGGAGATGCCTTTGTCAGGTCTGGCAGCAACCCATGGATCCAGCAAGTCCTGTCACTGGTGGACTAAAATTAGGTCTATTGAAGCTTTAGTCCAGCACTTTGGGCTGCAAGGTAGCCAAGACACTTCCCCTTGAAAATTAAAGCCCAACTCCAGACAAAGCTTGTTTTTAGTTTGAACAAAAGAGTGGAACAGAACCTCAGTCAAGTGTTTATACTACCTTTCTTGTGTAGATTCCTTTCACTTTCTGTGTCAAAACAGGAATCCAAAAGGCACAGGAAGCAATAATGCCCCAACAGAGTTTCAAACCTGTCAGGGCTGGGCTCAGCCCTTCCTTCTCTGAGCTGGCGGCTGATTGCCAGCTCCCATCTCTCTCCACAGTTACTCAGCTGTTGATGATATCCTGCTCATCAGTCCTGCCTAAGCCGTTCAGTCCAGAGGATCTCTGCCTTCGCCTTGGTCAACATCACAGAAACTATCTCCTGCGATCCTGGTCAAGACTTGCTTTGCTGACATCCCTCCTGGCTCCAGATCCTACTTGCTGTTCCACTACATTAATCCCTGACTTCTGGCTTGGCTGACTATCCATTCCGGTTACTGAACTTTGGCTATGTTTTGACTACGTTTGTTCTTTTAAGATTAAACAATTGTGATTTAACTGTACTTCTCTCTTGGTCTGATTTCATGGTTTCTGGCAGAACCATTCCCCAACCATTTCCAAAACATAAAACCCAAATTCACCTTGGATTTGAAATGAAAAGATCAGTGGCCCAGCATATCTAGAAATAACGTAAGCAGTTTAAGTAAAGAATAAACATGCACCTCATTACTCCATGAATCATTAGAACATCAAGTTTACCTGTAAGCATTAGGATCCTCAATATCCTCTGCATGTTTTTCCCCCTCCCGGTTGACCTGAAAGATAATACAGATGGAGTTACGAGACTTCCTGACAAGGATTTGCTTTGGCTTTAGCATGCATACAGTGGTGCAAATAAGGATTTGATCCCCTGCAGATTTTATAAATTTGCCCACTTACAATGAAATGAAAGGTGTATACATTTTGATCATAGGTGTATTTTAAATGATAGAGACAGAATATCAACCGAAAATCCAGGGGGGTCCCTCAGACTAACAGGGAATTTACCTAAAGAAAATATAAGAATGGGGAACATTCCAGAGAGTGTGGGTGCAGGTGACATGAAATTTACCTTAGGTGAGGGTGAAATGAGAGGTCTTTCTAGAGAGTGTGGAATGCTAACAGGGAATGACCTAACACAACTGGCAAGGGTTAGTAGCCACAGTATCTTACAAAGAGGTCAGGTCGGGAAAGGTCAGGGGAAGAGGTGGTGGACATTCAAGTGGAGGTACAATTAGCTGGGAATATGACATAGGCAGTAATATTGCGGTAAGGATAAGGTGCGTCTAGACATACCCTTGGAGATGGCACTTTTGCTTTCTTGACTTTCAGGTCTCGTTCAATATCCTCCATGGAGAGGATGCTAAAGGTGAAGATGTTGCCATCAGCTCCACAGGTTACCAGGTACTGGTCATCATAGCTGCTGTTGATGGCTTGCATGCTGCCATATTGGTTGTCATGGACCCCGAGGGACCAATAACTGCCAATGGAGGTGAGTAGGGGGTCATTGGGCTGGAGAGGGTAAACACGAACTGCCCCATCCTTCGTCCCACAGAACAGCAGCTTTTTGTTGGAGCTATAGAGGAATTAAGGCAGAGCCAAGATTAGAGGGCAACAAACATCCACCAGCTGATTGCTAATACTATTCAGTAAACACAACAAAAGCAGAAAGTCCAATACATATTTATTAATCTGGTTATTATTTAATTTCCCGCAACAAGAATCAGCAGGATTTTCACACTGCTACAGAGGTAAGGGGAGGTGGGGAAGCTTTTTGTCACATGACTGCAGTGAAACCTCTTGTGCTGTAGATTTATAAAAAACTGTACCCATACTAGACATGTGTACTGCCGAAAAATCTATTAGTTTTCGTTTCATGCGTTTTTGTTTTTTTTCCGTTTTTCGGGTCATTCGTTATGATCGAAATTCGTTATTTCGAATAAATTCGTATAAATTTGAAAATTAGAAAATAGGAACGAAAATTTGAAAATTATAAAGAACGAATATCCAAAAAGAAGAACGAAAACTCGAAAATTTTAAAATTCTAAATAAGAACTAACTAATAATAATAATTATAGTAACTATTAAAATTATAGGTATTGGAATTTCCTTTCAAATTTGGCTGTTAGTGAACGTAACGAATACGAATGTATCCAAAGTTACGAATTATCCGAAATAACGAATGCTTCATATAAACGCATGGAACTTAATGAATTAATAATAATAAAAAAATGTATTATTATTATTTATTATTATTAATTTGTTATGTTCCATTCTTTTAAATGCAACATTCGTTATTTCAGATAATTCGGAACCTCGGATAAATTCGTATTCGTTACGTTCACTAACAGCCGAATTTGAAAGGAAATTTCAATACCTATAATTTAATAGTTAGTAATAGTTATAATTAGTTACTTATTTATTTTTTTGGATTTTCAATTTTTTTTGGTTTTTAAATCTTCAGATTTTTGTTCTTATTTACGGATTTTAGTTCTTTTGAATTTTCCTTCTAATTTTCGGATTTTAGAATTTAGGTTTTTCAAATTTTATGAAAAATTTGTTAAATGGGTTTTCGTTAATTTGATTATTTCCGAATTAGTCGAATTTAGTCGAAAAACTAATTCAGAACTAAAAGAATTGCACATGTAGTGGGGTCCCCCAGGGGTTGAGGGATCATCATTAGCATTCTGACTTTATAAGGAATGAAACAAGAAATATAGGGGTGCAATAAGGATGGCTAAGATAGAACACGAAAGACACATAGTGGAGGAAAGCAAAAAAAATTCCAAGAAATTCTTTAAGTATATAAACAGTAAAAAAGGGAGGACAGACCATATTGGCCCCATAAAGAATGAGGAAGGTCATCTGGTTACAAAGGATGGGAAGATGGCGAAGGTATTGAATTTATTCTTCTCCTCAGTCTTCACAAGGGAATCGGGGGGCTTCAGTAACCAAAACTGCAGTGTTTATCCTCATGACACATCACAGGAAGCACCTCCATCGCTAACAGAGGACAGAATTAAAATTGGGAAACTTAACATTAATAAATCCCCGGGACCAGATGGCTTGCACCCGAGGGTACTTAGGGAACTCAGTCATTGTTCCTAATTTTTACTGACTGTCTACTGACTGGAATGGTACCAGCTGATTAGAGAAAAGCCAATGTAGCACCAATATTTAAAAAGGGCCCAAAATACATCCTTGGGAATTACAGACCAGTTAGCCTAACATCAATAGTATGCAAGCTCTTGGAGGGGATGACAAGGGACTATATACAAGATTTTAGTAATGAGAACGGTATCATTAGCAGTAATCAGCATGGATTCATGAAGAATCGTTCTTGCCAAACCAATCTATTAATTAATTAATCATATTCTATGAGGAGGTGAGTTGCCATCTAGATAAGGAAGGCCCGTAGACGTGGTGTATCTGGATTTTGCAAAAGCATTTGACACAGTTCCCCATAAACATTTACTGCATAAAGTAAGGTCTGTTGGCATAGACCATAGGGTGAGTACATAGATTGAAAACTGGCTACAAGGGCGAGTTCAGAGGGTGGTAATAAATGGGGAGTACTCGGAATGGTCAGGGGTGGGTAGTGGGTTCCCCCAGGGTTCTGTGCTGGGACAAATCCTATTTAATTTATTCTTAAACGACCTGGAGGATGGGATAAACAGTTCAATCTCTGTATTTGCGGACGATACTAAGCTAAGCAGGGGTATAACTTCTCCACAGGATGTGGAAACCTTGCAAAAAGATCTGAACAAATTAATGGGGTGGGCAACTACATGGCAAATGAGGTTCAATGTAGAAAAATGTAAAATAATGCATTTGGGTGGCAAACATATGAATGCAATCTATACACTTGGGGGAGAACCTCTGGGGGAATCTAGGATGGAAAAGGACCTGGGGGTCCTTGTAGATGATAGGCTCGCTCAGCAATGGCATGCAATGCCAAGCTGCTGCTAACAAAGCAAACAGAATATTGTCATTAAAAAGGGGATCAACTCCAGAGATAAAACGATAATTCTCCCGCTCTACAAGACTCTGGTCCGGCCGCACCTAGAGTATGCTGTCCAGTTCTGGGCACCAGTCCTCAGGAAGAATGTAGTGGAAATGGAGCGAGTACAAAGAAGGGCAACAAAACTAATAAAGGGACTGGACTGAAATTATTCTCTCTGGAGAAGAGACGTTGAGAAAAGACGCTTGAGAGGGGATATGATTTCAAATTACAAATACTGTACTGGTGACCCCACAATAGGGAGAAAACTTTTTCGCAGAAGGGAGTTTAACAAGACTCGTGGCCACTGGATGTGAAATTCCCTTCCACAGGCGGTGGTCTCAGCGGGGAGCATCGATAGTTTCAAAAAACTATTAGATAAGCACCTAAACGACCGCAACATACAGGGATATACAATGTAATACTAACATATAATCACACACATAGGTTGGACTTGATGGACTTGTGTCTTTTTCAACGTCACCTACTATGTAACTATGTAACATGTCTACCCCATGTCGAGGTCCCCCTGCCACATCCCCAGCAGCATAAGCTCACCTTCAACCATTTTTGATTGTAAAAAAATGCGCATGATGCATGGTTATGAAAATACTGCGTAGAGAATTCAATTATGGACTGAGCCAATCAGGTCTTAAAGAGACCCTGCCATGGGAAAAAAAAATTGCTGCAGGTATAATGTGAAGGCATCTAGGTGCACATACCCGTAGCAGCTTCTATGGAAAAGCTTGGCCATTCTGATGGGCAAAGCTTTAACCTGACAGTGCTAAACCTTGACCACTTCTGCCCTGCCTCTTACATCCCTACTGACCACGAAGGCTGCCATCATAATAATGGAACATAGGATTGTGTGTGTGTGTGTGAGCTACGACTTTCTGCCTAGAAGTTTCAGAACACCCAGAATACCTGCAGCAATTGCAATTTGTTTGTTTTTTACCCCCCCCCCCCCCCATAAACACAGTCTTTTTAAGAAGATTTTGACCAATCCACCACCCTCCCTGTCTGATGGACTGGTCAAAATATGTTATTATTCTATGAGGTCCTATTCCCCCATTTTTGTACTGCACCTTAAATTGTCAATAAAATCCTTTAAACAAAAAAAAAGGATGTACAATAAATGACCATTCTGCATTCTCTAAGGGATGTGTGCACCTGAAATGAATCTTGTGGATGGGGTTGGTGCTGGTGTTGTCCATAGGCAAGACACTTAATGGCTCATCCTTCCTTGTTGAAGGGTCAATTTGATCTTCACTTTTGGAGAACTCACAGAGATAGAGGAACCCGGAGTCATATCCATCCTGCAGAGAGAAAGGAGAAAACATTTATGCCGTCTTAACAAACCATGTCAGAGGCCACAGGACAATATGTTGGTATCAAGTGCCAGCCTTGCTTGCTGTACCATGGAGAGCCAGAACTTTCCAGGGGAGGCATAGAAGCCACACAGGATGGGGCTGGGCTCTTTAGGGACATAAAGTTCTGGAAGTTTCTCCTCTTCGTCATCATATGGCTCCTGTAACTCCTCCTCGGTCAGTTCCACTCCTTGTTCTTTCTGTTTCTGCACCCAAGCCTGGTGCTCCTTCAGCTTCTGCTCTCTGCTCTTCCGTATCTGGGCCAACTGCTCCTCTCTCTGGTATACACAGAACAAGAGATAAAGGTTGTGTATTAGAACTCAGCATATCAAGGCGTGAACAAACAGGAAGTATGTTACTGGCAGGATCAACAGGGGAAAATAAAGAAAACTAATGTAAGCCACTACATCTAAGGACTGGTACGCTACAATATATAGGCCACTACCCAGGTAAGTGAAGTGACATATCTGGTACTTCAGTATAATGACAGTGTAGGTGCTTGGCGATTGGCTGCTCACTGTCAAACGGGGGTGGAGGAAAAACCTACAGCTCTGTGTAAGCTCCAAGTCACGACTTACACAAGGTTTATTCTCCTCACTCTCTGTAGCCTAAATGAGAACAATAGAAAGGTAAGTCTATGCAGCTGCAGGGGATAGCATTATACAGCACCTGCTGACTTGTTCTGCCTGGTCAAATCACAGGTTCTCTTTAGCTTAACACTTAAAGCAGACCCATACTTGCCTTGACTGATGCTTAAGTAATTGGGCCATCTTGTTCCCAATTCTGCACCAAAATCTTTCCAATTACGGTACATATGAATCAAGGATATACACTATATGGACACTTGAACATCACAACTATATACGTTTTTTGGGCATCCCATTTCAAAACCATGGACATTAATGTGCAGTTGCCCCCACACCCTCATTTTCAGCTTTAACATTCACCACTGTTCTAGGAAGGCTTATGCCCCTTTGTGAGGTCAGGTACTGATGTTAGGTGAAAAGAACTGGTTCACATTTGCCATTCTAATTCTTCATAAAAGTGTTCAGTAGGGCTGAGGTCAGGGCTCTGTGCAGGACAGTTGAGTTCCTCCACACCAAAGTCGTCAAAACATACATATTATTGATGGCTTTGTACATGGCCTTCACCAAACTGTCACCACAAGATTGGAAGAGCACAGTTGTCAACAATGTTTTTGTACGCTGTAGTATTAACAGTACCCTTCACTGGAAACACCTGCACTCAACCATTTGGAGGAGGGTCCTCATACTGTTGGCCATATTGTAGGTGTGATGGTCAGGTGTTCAAATACTGTTGGCCATATTGTAGCTGTAATGGTCAGGTGTTCACATACTGTTGGCCATATTGTAGGTGTGATGATCGGGTGTTCACATACTGTTGGCCATATTGTAGATGTGATGGTCAGGTGTTCACATACTGCTGGCCATATTGTAGGTGTGATGATCGGGTGTTCACATACTGTTGGTTATATTGCAGGTGTGATGGTCAGATGTTCAAATACTTTTGGCTATATTGAAGGTGTGATGGCCGGGTGTTCATATACTGTTGGCTATATTGTAGGTTTGACACTCCGGTGTTCACATACCGTTAGCTATATTGTAGGTGTGATTGTCAGGTATCCTCATACTGTTGGCCATATTACAGGTGTGATGGTCAGGTGTTCACATACTGTTGGCCATATTGAAGGCGTGATGGTCAGGTGTCTACATACTGTTGGCCATATTGTAGGTGTAATGGTCAGGTGTCCACATACTGTTGGCCATATTGTAGGTGTGATGGTCAGGTGTCTACATACTGTTGGCCATATTGTAGGTGTGATGGTCAGGTGTTTACATACTGTTGGCCATATTGTTGGTGTGATGGTCAGGTGTCTACATACTGTTGGCCATATTGTAGGTGTAATGGTCAGGTGTCCACATACTGTTGGCCATATTGTAGGTGTAATAGTCAGGTGTCTACATACTGTTGGCCATATTGTAGGTGTGATGGTCAGGTGTCTACATACTGTTGGCCATATTGAAGGTGTGATGGTCAGGTGTCTACATACTGTTGGCCATATTGTAGGTGTGATGGTCAGGTATTTACATACTGTTGGCCATATTGTTGGTGTGAGGGTCAGGTGTTCACATACTGTTGGCCAATTTGTTGGTGTGAGGGTCAGGTGTTCACATACTGTTCGCCATATTGTTGGTGTGATGGTCAGGTGTTCACATACTGTTGGCCATATTGTTGGTGTGCTGGTCAGGTGTCTACATACTGTTGGCCATATTGAAGGTGTGATGGTCAGGTGTCTACATACTGTTGGCCATATTGTAGGTGTGATGGTCAGGTATTTACATACTGTTGGCCATATTGTTGGTGTGAGGGTCAGGTGTTCACATACTGTTGGCCAATTTGTTGGTGTGAGGGTCAGGTGTTCACATACTGTTGGCCATATTGTTGGTGTGATGGTCAGGTGTTCACATACTGTTGGCCATATTGTTGGTGTGATGGTCAGGTGTTCACATACTGTTGGCCATATTGTAGGTGTGATGGCCAGTGTCTTTCTTAAGACTTTAGTCCAAGACAGCTCATACCTCAATCTTTGATTTGATGCTGCTGAATCGGAAGTAGCACAGAGGCAGTTTAGAGATCTCATAGGTAGAAACTAGGTTGTTCTTTTCAGCCGCCGGGGCCGGAATCTCTACAGCGAATCCATTCTCACATAGAACCAGTAATGTGTTTTCCTCCTGCCGGGATCCAAAAAAAAATGGCTTTTAGTGAATTCCACAGTCCATTCACACATTAGCTTAACCTCACTCACATCCACTAGAATAAGATACACTCAGGGCCTAAATGTATACAACATGCTGCCCAGGGTCCACAGACACTCTTTATACAAGCTCTGCCTCTTGTGTGATGTGATTATTTTAGGAAAAAAAACAACTGCCAAAATGGGCATGCTGCTTGCTTAGTATGCAAGGCCACGTTTTCACTACAGAGACCCCCAAACAAAAACACGTGGAGATGGTGTCACGCTCCCAGAACTGTAGAGAGTCTTGTGACTCTCTTCAACATCACCTGCTTCCTTTCCCCCTACAATTAATCATTTGTTGAATTAGGCCAGAAATGTCCAGAGGTTGACAGAAGAGGAACACCAAAAAAAAACTAACACAATAGGAACATGTTGAGACTCATTGCGCCCCCCTCAGTTCTTATTGTGCCAGGCACTTTCTCATGAGTGTCATTATGCTAAAATGTGCCTCTGATCCCAACTTCACCCACAGAAAGAAGAAAACCTTACTGCAGAGAGACATGGTTGCACATATTTGACATGACCATGCAAATATCACACAGATGTATATATTGGTAAAAGCTGTAAGCAGCACCTCTTCCATATCCAGCAACTTACGTGTGACGGAGGAGACCAGTGCAATTCCTTAACCGGTCCTGGAACACGGATGAATCCAACTGGCTCATAGGTGTCACCAACCGCAAAGAAGAAGACGGTTCTGTCCGTGCTCTATGGGGTAAGAATGGTTGCAGATGCAAGTTACAGACCAGGAGAAAATTATAATAATAATGTTTTGTTATATACACGTTTCTTGGGACTTGACCAACTTAAAGAGGAACCGCTGCCTGCGCACATAATTTGTAATAAAAACATATTTGCCCTTCTGAAGCTTCCCTCCAACCACTTTGCATATTATTTGATATATAATTTGATTCTGTACTTGCCAAATATGCTGCAGAAATCTCCCTCCACTGAGTCTGGCTGAAACCATATTAACTGTGGGCAGCTGAAGCTGCTGCCTGTTCACTTCCTGGATTTACACAGAGGCACACCTCCAGCTCTGCGGCTCTCATTGGCCCTCTTATGACTCATCCCCCCACCCTTCCTGGCAAACTCTTATGAGAAAGACAGAGAGAGAGCTGTGCATGATGTCATAAGCCTAGGCTAATGACCAGACAAGAAACAGGAAGTGGGCTGTATAAGGGATTTATGCCCTGTACACACGACCGGTTTTCCCGTCGGAATAAACTCTGAAGGTTTTTCCGACGGAGTTCCGACAGAATTCCGTCTTGCCTACACACGATCACACCAAAGTCCGACCGTCAAGAACGCGGTGACGTACAACATGTACGACGGGACTAGAAAAGGGAAGTTCAATATCCAGTAGCCAATAGGCTTCCGTCTCGTACTTGCTTCAGAGCATGCGTCGTTTTTGGTTCGTCGGAACAGCATACAGACGAGCGGGTTTACCGATAGGAATTGGTTCCGTCGGAAATATTTAGAACATGTTCCATTTCTAGGTCCGTCAGAATTTTCGAAAGAAAAAGTCCGATGAGGCCCACACACGATCGAAATAGACGATAAAAAGATTCCGTCAGACTTTTTCTGTCAGACATTCCGCTGGTATGTACGCAGCTTTACAGTACATCAAGGACCTTTGCCAGGAATTATAGAATCTCTGCCAGTACTTCCAATGGTGCTCGCAGAATCTCAACCAGTATTTCCAATAGTGCGCACAGAATTTCTGCCAGTACTTCCAATGGTGCTCACAGAATCTCTGCCAGTACTTCCAATGGTGCTCACAGAATCTCTGCCAGTACTTCCAATAGTGCTCAAAAAATCCCTGCCAGTACCTCCAATGATGCTCACAGAATCTATGCCAGTACTTCTAATGGTGCTAGCAGAATTTCTGCCAGTACTTTTAGTGATGCTCGCAGTATTTCTGCCAATACTTTTAATGGAGCTTGCAGAATCTCTGCCAGCATTTCCAATGGTGCTCACAGAATCCCTGCCAGTACTTCTAGAGGTGCTTGCAGAATGTCTGCCAGCATTTCTCTATGGTGCTCCCAGAATCTCTGTGAGTATTTCCAGGGGTGCTCACTGAATCCCTGCCAGTACCTCCAATGTTTCTCGCAGAATCTCTGCCAGTACTTCTAATGGTGCTAGCAGAATTTCTGCCAGTACTTTTAGTGATGCTCGCAGTATTTCTGCCAATACTTTTAATGGTGCTTGCAGAATCTCTGCCAGCATTTCCAATGGTGCTCACAGAATCCCTGCCAGTACTTCTAGTGATGCTTGCAGAATGTCTGCCAGCATTTCTCGATGGTGCTCCCAGAATCTCTGTGAGTATTTCCAGGGGTGCTCACAGAATCCCTGCCAGTACCTCCAATGTTTCTCGCAGAATCTCTGCCAGTACTTCCAATGATGGTCAAATAATCTCTGCCAGTACTTTCAATGGTGCTTGCAGAATCTCTGCCAGCATTTCCAATGGTGCTCACAGAATCCCTGCCAGTACTTCCAATGATGGTTGGAGAATCTCTGCCAGTACTTTCAATGGTGCTTTCAGAATCTCTGCCAGCATTTCCAATGGTGCTCACAAAATCCCTGCCAGTACTTCTAGTGGTGCTTGCAGAATCTCTGTGAGTATTTCCAGGGGTGCTCACAGAATCTCTGCCAGTACCTCCAATATTTCTCGCAGAATCTCTGCCAGTACTTCTAATGTTGCTTGCAGTATTTCTGCCAGTTCTTCTAATGTTGTTTGAAGTATTTCTGCCGGTACTTTTAATGGTACTTTAAGAATCTCTGCCAGCATTTCCAATGGTATTTGCAGAATCCCTGCCAGTACTTCCAATGATGGTTGAAGAAATCCCTGCCAGTACTTCTAATTGTGCTTGCAGAATTTCTGCCAGTACTTCCAATGGTGCTCCCAGGAATCTTAGGCAGTACTTCCAATAGTGCTCACAGAATCTCTGCCAGTGCTTCCAATGATGGTCGAAGAATCTCTGCCAGTACTTCTAATAGTGCTTGCAGAATTTCTGCCTGTACTTCTAATTGTGCTTGCAGAATTTCTGCCAGTACTTCCAATGGTGCTCCCAGGATGTCAGGCAGTACTTCCAATAGTGCTCACAGAATCTCTGCCAGTACTTCCAATGATGGTCGAAGAATCTCTGCCAGTACTTTCAATGATGCTCGCAAAATCTTTGCCAGCATTTCCAATGGTGCTTGCAGAATCCCTGCCAGTACTTCCAATGGTGCTTGCAGAACTTCTGCCATTACTTCCAATGGTGCTCGCAGAATTTCTGCCAGTACTTCTAATGCGGCTCACAGAATCTCTGCTAGCATTTTCAACGGTGCTTCTAGCAGGATTTCCAGAACTCTCTGAAACAACGGTGGGCATATCCTTTGACCCAAAGGCTATTAAGCATTATCATTGGAAGTGTCTGGTGCTGCCTTCCCAAGACCGACCCCTTGTTATGAAGAGCTATAAAACTTACCCTTGAGATCTGACCAGGATTGACCTGACTACTCTCCTGCTTGCCACCTGCCTCAACCCTTGCTTGATCCTGACTATTCTCTTGCTGATCCCCTAGTGTCCCCCCAGTGTGCACACCATAGCCATTCTGTCCTCATTGGTCTCCCTCTCTTCTACCTGGCGGCAGCCTCCATGCCAGTCTCATCTTTGCGGATGGCAGTGGAGAGTCCAAAATACGTGGTGGGGGTGCCCGTGGAGGGGAAGAATGTTCCCAGGGTGTGTGTAAAGCCACCTAATTACTTCCAGTGGCAGCTAAAAGGTTAAAATTAAAATAAACATTTTGGCTGAAGTTGAGCTTATAAAACAACACAAGAAGAAACGTCACCCCGGTGGCAAGGATCTCTCCGTTGCGTTCGTAGGCCAGACATGTGACGGGGGCCTCGTGAGGTTTGAACGCTTGCTTTAGACTTATTGCAGCATCCTGAGTGTCGCTGCGCCCGACCAGAAGTCTCATCCCGGAGGAGTTATAGACCTCCAAGATACGGACGACTCCATCCTGGAATCCCGCCACAAATAATCCTCCTTTAGGGTTGACCTGTAGAAGACAAGACGCGGAACAGAGTAAGCGAGGTTCAAAGTCACAGGATATTGGTCAGCTTCCCAGACTAAGTGAGAGGTGAAGCCTAGCTACTCACCATGCGGGGAGCCCAAATCAGCGATGTTCCTCCTTGTTTAAACTTCATCTCCACTAATGGAAGCTTCCCGGCAAAGTCATAAATCCTCACCGATCCTAAACAGGGAAAATGTTCAAGAAGACACAAAGTAAAACTCAAGTTGGATGTAAAATACACAAATAAATCCAGTGTAAGTACCTAAAAATTAACCTGGTATAGCAGAGCTCACACAGAGAGTGAAAAGCAGGAGCACAAGGAGCAAGCTGACAGAAGAAGAGAGCAGAGTGACAGAGAGATGAACCCATAAGTTTGCTGCTTCTCCTTTAACTGTCCAATCACAGGCTGGGGGAGGGACAAGATCTGTGGGTGTTGCTAAACTGCAACAGAAAAAAAATCAGACAGACAGGGCTGTGCTGTTTGGCAGAGCTGTGTAAATCTCAGGATTGGATGGATAGAAGTACAGGGGGAGAGGGAGAGAGGAGAAGAGGGAGAGAGGGAGATAGGGAGAGGGGGAGGGAGAGAGGGAGGGAGATGGAGAGCGGAGGAGTGGGAGAGAGAGTGGGAGAGGGAGAGGGGGGGAGAGGGAGAGGGAGGGGGGATCGGGAGAGAGAGGGAGAGGGGGGGGAGAGAGAGAGAGAGAGAGAGAGAGAGAGACTATGCCTGCCCCTCCCGTCTGCTGCTCATTCAGAGAGGCCTTTGTATTTTATGAATGTGTTCACATAATACAAAGGCTTCTGTGAATGGGCAGGAAGAGAGGAGGGGTGGGCATAGCTGCTACAGCGACTCTCCTGTTGAAGATACAGTGCTCAGAAGGATCAGTGTCAGGCTTCCGAAATCAAAGGTGAACATGCAAAGCAGTTGTTTGGATGATATTTATAATAGGTGTGGACTGAACGCACGGTCTGACGATGTCGTTGCCATGAGGTATGTGGAGGGAGAAGCATCTAAGGCATTAATCTCCCCGGCATGGAAGGAGAAGAGCTGTTCGGGGTCCTGGGTCTGGAGAAAAAATATGAATAAGAACCAATGTAAATGCAGAGCCATGCAACACATTAACATCGCTACAGGTATAAACAGAAGGTAATTTAACTGGTCATAACTATACGAACTGTACCCTCCCTTTATAATGGGAAGCTGCCAATCGCCATCTTGGATGTGATTTCAGCAGCCCCAGCAGACTCACAGCTGTCACTCTAGTGACACTGTATACTAGGGGTAGGCAACCTTTTCGGGGGGGGGGGGGGGTCGAGATCTACCTGACAACATGGAGGAAATCAAATATTAGGTAAGGGGGGTGCCTCTGCCTCCTTCACATCAGCCCTCAGCCCCTGTTGTGTCTTCTGCCCCCCCTCCCATAGTAGTGCCATCTGCCCCCCCATCACATCACCCCCCCCACACACACACACAGAGTAGTGTCCTTTTCCCCCCTCACAGTAGTGTCCTGTGCCCCCCCAAGCAGCGTCCTCTGCCCCTTCACATCACCCCTCCCCCACAGTAGTGTTATCTTCACATTAACCCCTCTACACACACTGTAGTGTCCTCTGCCCCCTTCACAATTCCTTCCCTCCTTCCCCACAGTAGTATCCTCTTCCTCCCTTCATATCCCCCCCCCCCTTTCATATCACCCCCACTCTTCACTGAAGAGCGGAGAGTGGGAGGCAGCACAGTACTGGATAGAGGGCCAGAGTGGGAGCTGCCTCAGTTAACTTTTCACATTAAAAAGCTGGTAATTGGTTGCTAGGGCCTCCTGGCTTCCTAACAACCAATCCGTTAACTAAGGCAGCCCCTGCTCCCGCCCCCCATCCAGTACTGTGCTGTGTTCCACTCTGCAGTGAAGAGGAGAGCGACAGAGGCTGAAGGGGAAGGACTGGCAAAGCAGGGCCCTGTTCACAATCTAGAAGTGAGCTGCCCACGGTCAATGGGTAGATCGCGATCCCCAGCTTGCCAACCCCGCTCCATACTATTCTTTTCACTCCTCCCCCAGAGCTACATAAAAGATTATGTAGAGAGGTGAGGGGAGGAGGAGCTGGGCCAGCACAGAGAGTAAGTAGACACTCCCAGAAGAGAAGAATAGGGCTATGATGTGCAGGAAGGGAGGTGGCTGTGCAAGGGAATTGATTCCTCAGACTTGCTAGCAGGTTCGGAAGCACAATGCAAGTCATCAAAAAATTGTTTATGGAAAGGAAAAACACTGTGGCCCCGTTCAGACATCACGTTCCCGATTGCGATTCTTAAAGCGCAATTTACACGTATTTCCGCATCTCACTCCTAGGGCAGCCTATTTCCTTCAATGGGCTACCCTATGCGCATTTGTCACCGAAAAGAAGCTTCTGCTGTATGTAAACGTTTTCTGCATATGTAAATTACAGGGACAGATAAACAATAAGAAAAAATAATATTACTATATTTGAAAAGGACAGGTCCAGTTTCCAGATTCCACCGCAGGCATCCTAAAAAATAAAAAGAGAAAGTGAATTAAAGAAGGATCACATTTTCTAGATATAAATCTGGTTATCTCCGCATAAATGATGAGTTTATAGAACAACTCCGGTTTTGTAGAACATTTATATATAATGTGCATAATTGCTACATATGGCGTTTTGTAAATTAATAAATTATAAATTACGGTACATTACTATCTTAGTTTTTAGCCAGCCATGATATCCCAACTCTGCCACTATTACAACATTCATTGATGAACACCAGGTGTTATTCCAAGCTAAAGTTCTGGTTAGATTTAGATTTAAATTACAGAGTTTGATGCAGAAATATGTCTTCTGTGTCCTGACTGTCTCTGCATGTCATAGCAGATACATCATTAAAAAAAAAGTAATTACATCTACGTAGACCTTGATGAGTCTGGTATACCTGAGCAAACCACAAAGGTGAGTCATTTTCTTTTGTCTTCACCATAAAGCGAAGGTTTACATTCTTCCCAACCAACAGTTCATTCATTGGTTCCATTTCTAGTAGCCCAGTGTCATCGATGGTGTCAGCGGTGTCCACAGCCTCAAAGTCCCAGACCTTTACACAGGAACATGATGATGGAGAGGAAGTCAGAATCACGTTCTTTAAAAAAAGCCCTAGAGATGTTCTAAAAACATATTTTGTACTCACCCTAACATATCCATCTGCTCCAATAGTGATAAGCTCGCCTTCATCCAGAACAAACTGGTTAATAGGACCATTATGGCATTGCCTACGACCTCTTCTGCAGATCTCCACTTTGATGAGACCTCCTTCCCAAAGCAGCATGTTTCCCCATTCAGAGCCTGATATCACCTGAAAGATTAGAGGCGAGTGGGGTTGAGACCGTACCCATTGCAGTACCCTAAAAACCATTGAACTCACTGCAATTTGTTTTGATTTTCTTAGGTTTCAATTCTTTCTCCTTTAACCTGTCCTCCATTTCCCAAGCATTAAATTCATAAGCTTTTGTCTTTGAATAAAAATCCATCACACCTAAGTACTTACTGGCATATCAGACTGTTCCTGGCTTATCTAAATTATCAAGACAAATTGACATGGCTTTGCCTATAACAGGGGTAAATCACCTCTGTATTAAAAAATCCCTTTTCATCACCTACACAAAAGTACTTAGAGTTTTACCTTCCCATCTGGTAGTTCCACGTATCCCTCTATATCAGTAAGTGCAGTCTTTCCAAATCTTCCAAGTTCTCCCTGAAGCTTTAAGCCAGTAAAGGTGCGTGCCATTTTCCAAAATCTAGGCAGGAAGAAGTCAGACACTTGATAGTAAATTTCAATTATTTTATAATATATTTCTAGGTGGGGAAACCCTTTATCTAGGCTTGGTAAAACAGGAAGATCTCACCTGATGTGTCCTGTCCCACAAGTGGTCAACTGCTCCTCATTCTCTGGAGAGAAAGTGACCTGGAAGACATCCTGGGAAAAAGCCTTCGACCTCAGCATGATCTTCTCCTGTTTCCAGTCCCAAATAGTCAACATGTAATCTGGGCTGCTCCCCACGCTGGCCAGGAGGGTCCCAGACATATTAAAGTCTATAAAGGTGTAGGCTTCTTCTGTACCCCCTGATGAAGGAAAGATGGCCATTAATTTATATGCATCTGGGATATAAACTCTACAAGGAGGATGCAGTGAATCTGGAGTAGTTGATCACAGTAATTGTAATTTTTTTAACCTCCTGTGTGACTCTGAGAAGTATCTACTTCTTACCAGGAACCATCACAGGGACATATGGGTTCCTATGCATAAAAATCTCCCTGCCCTTGGCTTTGCCCAACTAGCAGCTCCTGACATTTAGGAAACTACCGAAAGCCTTAAGTAAGAATGCACTCTGTTAACAAGCTTCTTTAGGGTAAGCTGTGTCAAGGCTACATTTTTAGACTGGTAAGTCCATGGCAAGTAGCAAAAACCTACAGAATTCCTAAAGGACCAATAAAAAGAGGCTCTATTGCATGGAGAATTTATATTTGAGATCAGATACATTCTCTATTTTAGCCAATGCACAGCTACAGGAATAATTACTTCCCCAAACTGAGGAGAGATGTGGGGGCAGAGGACTGGCAGAAACCAATGAGAGGTAAGCAGTAACTAGATCACTAAAGGTAATCAAATAGGTTCTTGCTTAAGCTAAGCCATGTTTGAGTCCAGGTTCAGTGATGTGGGCTCTGAGGGTCACCTGCTTTCAACTGTTGGGCTCTGAGACTCCCTTTTCCTGAGTCTAAAAATGCTTATCTCTCTTGGAGTTTCAACTCCTCCAACACTGCCTATCTTTCCCCAGCCAAAGATGTGATCAGCAGGGATTGCTCATTTCAAAAAAAAAGTGCAGTAACTCCCACTGTGAACCTGCACTAAAAAATGTAAACTCCTGTGCAGGGAATAAAAAGAATTTGATATACAAATATGTAGCAAATAGCCAAATATATACAGTATGGTTCTAATCACCCCTGAGAATCCGAAATGGTTTTAACGATGGAAATTCATAAAGGATGATGTTTGGTTTGTGTCCTTTCTCCGCCACGGCAAAATATTTCCTGCTGGGATGGACCTGGAAGTAAAGAAATCCAAGATGTCCAAGAGTAACATATGTATATAAATTTGCTACTAAATTAAAGCCCCATCTGTCCCCCCAAAAATAGAAACAATATATAATATATTAAGATAGACTAGAATTGCTAAAAAATATTAGGATCGGAACAGACATCTCTAAAAAATAAAAAAGCAGCTCCCTGGGGCTCAAGAGGATAAAGAGAAAATACGGTGTATTTTCAGTCAGTGAATATTCAGTGTTGCCATTGTCGTAGTTACCTTACAGGATTTTAAGGATATTTTCACATTTTTACATGCTTGCTCTTCCATATTTGAGTTATTGTAGTAAATATAGAGGTCTCTAGATGAGCCATTAGAGGGAGCTCTCGGTGGTCAAGTACAATAACTTTTTTTTTCTTTTAGCAACTGCTGCATAGGGAGGGCAGAATGATCAAATGAAGCAGCTGGTTCTAAACAAGAACATGTTCAATGTCCTCACAGACCAGAGGACAGCTGGGGTGACAGCTTACAAAAGACAGATTTTTCCACCATGTGATCTGGAAAATATTGGGCGAGAGGAAAAAAAAACATGACAGGAGGGGTTGACCTCACCACTGAACATGGTGCTGCCACAACTCTGTATAGAAGAGCTCAGTCCCAGAACATTCATCATCAGGGTTAAGTTGATTAGTGCTCCAACCTACATAGCCTACTGGAAATGCCCATCAGCAGCACTGATGCCACCCCTTTTCAAGGGACAGTTCCAGTGCTGTTGATGGGCATTTGCACTGCCAGCTCAATAGGGATGCTGGTATATTCTATACCAGGGATATGCAATTAGCGGACCTCCAGCTGTTGCAAAACTACAAGTCCCATCATGCCTCTGCCTCTGGGTGCCATGCTTGTGGCTGTCAGAGTCTTGCTATGCCTCAGGGGACTTGTAGTTCTGCAACAGCTGGAGGTCCACTAATTGCATATCCCTGCTTTATACGATAATGTTGTGAGCATTTCCTTTAACTGTTCCTCAAAAAACCAAACTAAATCAAGTGTCTGTCTTCTATGAAATATCTTTGTTACTCTACTGGATTAAAATGATCCAAGAAAACGTACTGTGACCGCTCCGATTCCCCCACCACTGCTGCTCCTCAGATATCGCTGTTCCTGCGTCTTCAGAGTTAGGATGATAATCACTGTACCGGCAACATACAGCAGTGTCTGGTCATCCAGTAAATGGAGGTTGGCTCTTTTGTTGCAGTCATAACCAAACGAATGTCTGAGATATATTGAGGACACAAATAAGAGAATCTTGTCTGCCTGTACAACAGATCCTACATGTTCTCTACAGGAACTGATCCACCTGGACTACAGCCCCAATACAAAATAGACCCTGCCTCTTCTCTACATAAAAAATACAGGTATTGGTACACCTGGACTACATTGCCTTATACAACAGAACATGCATGTTCTAATTTTCACCAGAAGACTACAGGAACTGATCCACTTGGACTACATCCCCTGTACAACAGACCCCTATCTGTTCTCTACAGGAAGACTACAAGAACTGATCCACCTTGACTACACTCCCTTACGCAACACACCCTACGTATTCTCTACAGGAACTGATCCAACTGGACTACATCCCCTGTACAACATACCCTATATGTTCTCTACAGGAAAACTACAGCAACTGATCCACTTGGACGGCATCCCCTGTACAACAGATCCTACATGTTCTCTACAGGAAAACTACAGACACCAATTCACCTGGACTACATCCCCCTATACAACAGACGCTACCTGTTCTCTACAGGAAGACTACTGGAACTGATCCACCTGGACTGCATCCCCTGTACAACAGATCCTACATGTTCTCTACAGGAAAACTACAGACACCAATTCACCTGGACTACATCCCCCTATACAACAGACGCTACCTGTTCTTTACAGGAAAACTACAGACGCCAATTCACCTGGACTACATCCCCCTATACAACAGACCCTACCTGTTCTCTACAGGAAGACTACAGGAACTGATCCACTTGGACTGCATCCCCTGTACAACAGATCCTACATGTTCTCTACAGGAACTGGTCCACCTGGACTACATCCCCTACACAACAAACCCATACCTGTTCTCTACAGGAAAACTACAGAAACTGATCCACCTGGACTACATCACCCTGTACAACAGACCCTACCTGTTCTCTACAGGAAGACTACAGGAATGGGTCCACCTGGACTACATCCCCTGTACAACAGACACTACATGTTCTCTACAGGAATTGGTCCACCTGGACTACATCCCCTATACAACAGAACCCTACATGTTTTCTACAGGAAAACTACAGCAACTGATCCACCTGGACTACACCCCCTCTTACAATATACCCTACACATTCTCTACAGGAAAACTACAGGAACTGATCCACCTGGACTACATCACCCTGTACAACAGACCCTACCTGTTGTCTACAGGAAGACTACAGGAACTGGTCCACCTGGACTACATCCCCTATACAACATACCCTACATGTTCTCTACAGGAAAACTAAAGCAACTGATCCACCAGGAGTACATCTCCTATACAACATACCCTACATGTTCTCTACAGGAGAAACATAGGAACTGATCCACCTGGACTACATCACCCTGTACAACAGACACTAACTGTTCTCTACAGGAAGACTACAGGAACTGATCCACCTGGACTACATCCCCTGTACAACACACCCTACATGTTCTCTACAGGAATTGGTCCACCGGGACTACAACCCCTATACAACAGACCCCTACATGTTTTCTACAGGAAAACTACAGCAACTGATCCACCTGGACTACATCCCCTCTTACAACATACCCTACACATTCTCTACAGGAAAACTACAGGAACTGATCCACCTGGACTACATCACCATGTACAACAGACCCTACATGTTCTCTACAAGAGAACTACAGGAACTGATCCCCCTGGACTACATCCCCTATGCAACAGACCCCTACCTGTTCTCTACAGGAAAGCTACAGCAACTGATCCACCTGGACTACATCCCCTTTTACAACATACCCTACATGTTCTCTTCAGGAAGACTATAGGAACTGATTCACCTGGACTACATCCACCTATGCAACAGACCCCTACCTGTTCTCTACAGGAAAACTACAGGAACTGATCCACTTGGACTGCATCCCCTGTACAACGGACCCTTCATGTTCTCTTCAGGAAGACTATAGGAACTGGTCCCCCTGGTCTACATCCCCTGTACTACAGACCCCTACCTGTTCTCTACAGGAAGACTACAGGGACTGATTCACCTGGACTATATCCCCCTATACACAGGGGCGGATCCAGAGTCTTGTCTCGGGAGGGGAACTGTCAGAAATACGTTTCTTTGTGGGCAATTTATCTGGGAAATGGCTGATGTTGGCGCTTCATTCATCACTGCACCATGCTTGTTATGGTGTCAGGATGATTGAAGCGCATTATTTCTATTATTACATTGTAATATAAAATGAAATGGTTCAACTCACCATAATGCAGAATCAGTGGGAGCCCCGAGTGTGTCACTTTCCACCGTCACCTTCCACACGTTGCGAATTGTCACCTGCCACACCTTGTGGATTGTCACTTGCCACACCTTGTGGATTGTCACGTGCCACGTCACCTGCCACACCTTGCGGATTGTCACTTGCCACACATTGCGAATTGTCACTTGCCATGTCACCTGCCACACCTTGCGGATTGTCACTTGCCACGTCACTTGCCACACATTGCGAATTGTCACTTGCCACGTCACCTGCCACACCTTGCAGATTGTCACGTCACATGCCACACATTGCGGATTCTCCACTTGCCACACCTTGCGGATTGTCCACTTGCCACGTTACCTGTCACTTGCCACGTCACCTGCCACACCTTGTGGATTGTCACTTGCCACGTCACTTGCCACACATTGCGGATTGTCCGCGTCACCTGCCACACCTTGCGGATTGTCCACTTGCCACATCACCTGCCACAATTTGCGGATAGTCACCTGCCTGCTAAGGTGGTGTTTTGTCTGTTTCTTGCTGTGTCCCAGACTCAGGCAGCAGAGAGATAATGTAATCTCTCTGCTGCTCACGCTGCCTGCACAGTGAGGGCGGAACTTGGTTACTGCAGGGATGCAGGGCGGTGAGAGATGTTCTCATCTCTCTGCTCCCCGTCCTTCGGCTAGCTGATTGGCCAGCTGTGGTTGGCCTGCTGTGCGCTCACGCTGAGCCGCCCGCACACTGACGCGGCGGCCCGCCCGCCCACAACTCACGCTGACTGCTCGCAAACCACGAGCTGACTGCTCGCCCGGTTCGCCCGCGGAGAGACCTGTGGAGCGGCTCGCGGAGCCGCCCACTCTCTCATCTGCCAGGCCCCCAACAAATTTATCGGGGGTGGCAATTGCCCCGTTGCCCCCCCCTGGATCCGCCCCTGCCTATACAACATACCCCTATCTGTTCTCTACAGAAGAACTACAGGAACTGATCCACCTGGACTACATCACTCTGTACAACAGACCCTACCTGTTCTCTTCAGGAAGACTACAGGAACTGGTCCATATGGACTACATCCCCTGTACAACATACCCTACCTGTTCTCTACAGGAAGACCACAGGAACTGAACCACCTGGACTACATCCCCTTTACAATGGACCCCTACCTTTTCTCTACATTAAGACGACAGCAACTAATCCACATGAACATACCCCACATGTTCTCTACAGGAATACTACAGAAACTGACCAACCTGGACTACATCCCCTGTACAACAGATCCTTCCTGTTCTCTACAGGAAGAACAAAAGAAGCTGACCTACCTGGGATATGTTCCTCTATACGAAAGCACTATTCTCAGGAGATGACTCACCTGGGCTATGGTCCCCTGTATAATAGAGCCTACATGTTCTCCACAAGAAGAAAACAGGAAGTGACCCTTGTGGGCTACGATATGTACCCTGTACAGTATTCTCTAAAAGAAAATACAGAAGGTGAGCCACCTGAGCTATGCCTCCCTGTACTACAGATTCTGCTTGATTTCTACAGGAAGTACAGCAGATCCTACCTGTACTCTACAGGAAGAATAAAGGAGTTAACCCGCCTGGACTATGGTCTTCTGTACATCAGCACTATTCTTTAGGGAACTATTCCTCTTCTCTACAGGGAGACTATAGAAAGTGGCCCACCTGGGTTATGTTCCCTGTACAACAGACCCTACCTGTTCCCTATAGTAACACTACAGGAAATAACCCAGCTGGGTTATGCCGTCCCGTACAACAGATCCTACCTGTTCCCTACAGGAAGAACACAGGAGTTGACTAGCTGACAGCAGCCTGGACTATGTGCCTCTGTTCATTAGCCTTATTTTCTAGGGAACTATTCCTGTTCTCTACCATAAAATTATAGCGAGTGATCCACCTAGGCCAAGTTCCTTTGTAGAACAGATCCTACAGGAGATGACCCACCTGGTCCATGTTTTTCTGTATAACAGATCCTACCTGCTCTCAGGGAGTAATGCACCTGAACTATGGCCCCCTGTTCAGCCTTTATAAATACTGTAGATCCCTGTGGAGTAGAATAGACTCTTCATTTTCATAATAGAAGGATACAGGAGTTGGAGGACTCCACTTGGGATTCCTGAGTCTGGGGTGATGTACGGCTGGGAGCAGATACTCTCATAGTCATAGTAGAAGTCCTCTGGGATCTTCTCCTCCGTTTCTTCCTCCTCCTCATTTTCTCCTTCTTCTGGCTTCGGTTGTCCATTGGGTTGTTCATTGGCTAATGACTCAGGTACTTGGCCTAGGTCCACAAACACAATCTCATAGCAGATATACAGACATAAAAATATACCACCTTGATTACTATGTTAACTAACCAAAGTATTCACGCCCCTCCTCCAAACTTTAATTTAAAACCCTTTTATTAAAAAGAACAAATACCCAGAAGGGTTATGGTGAGGATGACCTTAACTGCCGAGTCACTGCTGGAGGGAGAGGGCGAGCTAAGTAAGTTCAGAATGAAAAGAAAGGTGAGCTGAGCTAGTCACTGCTGAGAGGGGCAACAGGGTGAGCTGTTCTGTTTAGTCACTGCTGGGGGGGGGGGGGGGGGGGGCAACAGGGGGAGCTGTTCTGTTTAGTCACTGCTGAGAGGGGGCAACAGGGTGAGCTCATCTGCTTAGTCACTGCTGAGAGGTTGCAACAGGGTGAGCTGTTCTGTTTAGTCACTTCTGGGAGAGGGCAACAGGGGGAGTTGGGTTGCCTAGAGAACAAGGTGAGCTGAGTCGCCTGGAGAAGGAATTGAAGTATAACTAAAGGCAAAACTTTTTAGTTTTGGATAGAGTGGAGATGGATTACAACACCTGTCAGTTTTTATTGCTGTCTGTGTCCCTGTTAGGGAGATTTACCCCCTTTTTTGTCCTGTTTACTGTTATCATTGAAAGTGAAAGAAAATCACAAATTCTCGGTTGTCCCTAGAAAAGTAATAGAGGGGAAATCTTCCAATGGAGACACTAGTTCAGGTAACCTGGGGGTCCCCAAGAGATTCTCTTAATTTGCAAGAATCTCCTCTCACGTCCTGTTTTGGCTATAGGAAAGGAAGTGAAGGGGAATCTACCCAATGGGACAAAGAGAGCAAAATAAATCTTATAGGGGTTATAATCCTTTCTTACGCTATCCAAAATGAAAAAAAAAAAAAAGTTTTGTCTATAGTTCTACTTTAAGTGTTTCTTCTATGAATTTTGAGGACAAATTGCTGCATAGTACCTGCAGCTACAGAGTTCAGAAAGGGCATTTTTTATAGTTTGGCTAGAGTAAGGGAGGGTTGCAGCCCCTGTAAGTTTTTTTTTTTTGCCTTCTGTGTCCCTTTGGGAGGATTTGCCTTCAGTTCTTGTTCCATATCCAAAATAGGAAGCAAGAGGAAATCTCTCCAAAGTGAAGGAATTATCACCAGAATAGTGTCCCCGTTGGAAGATTTTCTCTCGATTCCTGTTCTGGTGACAACTCAAAATTTGGGATTTTCTTTCATTTTTTGGTAATAACGGTGAACAGGACAAATAGAGAGGGTGAATCTCCCTAATGTCGGCACAAACAGCAATAGCAACCTGATCTCGGAGGAATCTCCTTCTTCATTTATGTTTCCCTGGTCAGCCATGGCTAGAATAACACAAAACCATCACCCTTATTATTGTAGTTAGGGGCCCTTTTACCTCTAAACCTTTACAGTTACAAACTTATGATACTTGCTACCGTTTGCATTATTAAACAAATGCTTTTATCGCATGTTGATGAGCATTTTTAAAGACATGAGCTTTTCCCGGGTGCTTATACACTAAAAATCTGCCGAAACCCAGGATTAACCCTTTTTTTTGTGACCATAGGCTATTGAAGCCCATTTGCCCTTAGCAGTGTCAGTATGATTTGGTTAACTTGAATCTAACTCAACGTCTAATTTGTACATATAACTAATTCATAGATTTATATCTTTTGTCTTATAGGCCACATAATGCACACAAACGTAAAAAATATATATATATCTTTTTACATTATTTACTTATATATATATTTATTTATTTATTTATTTTTGTAATACTGTAATTGTGTCTAACCATTACAGTTCTAAACAGAGGCACACTGCCATCTTCAGGCTGCAGTGGCATCTGCAGTCTGAAGGCTTATTTTGCAAACTAAGCCATCAGCCTGCATGTGATCACTTTGTCATAGGTGACATAGCGATCGCACGGTCGGGAATCACTCTGGTCAGAGACAGAAGGGTCTAACAGGCAGCACTCAGGCACTGTGCTCGCTGCTACCTCTAAAAATGTGAAGGTTCCCCCAGCATTGGCAATCATGCTTGGTAATGTTTATCTACACCAGGGATATGCAATTAGCAGACCTCCAGCTGTTGTAGAACTACAAGTCCCATGAGGCATAGCAAGACTCTGACAACCACAAGCATGCCACCCAGAGGCAGAGGCATGATGGGACTTGTTTTTGTACATTTGCAATTTATTCCAAAGGGCCGGATTAATATACAACTGAGGGCCATCTGAGATGGGGGACTCTGTGGCTGGTGGTGACTAGGCCCTCACACAAGAAATACAACAGGTGGGAATTATGAACATGGTTTTATTTTTGAGAATGCTGCACATTGGAGACCTACAAAGTAAGGGAATGCCGTTCCCATCAGACCAGACATAATAATAGGGTAGACTCCCAGGAGGTGAGCCGAGGTCTCTGGGTTTGTAGTGCAGACCCATCCAAGTGAAGAATAAATTATCAGTATGTAAGTTTACCTTCTGCTTCCTCATCGGGACTCTGCTGTGCCGTTTCTCCTGTCTGATCTTCATCACTTCCAGCTCCAGCAGCTGCAATTTCCCCTGAAGTGACTCCCTCCTTCCCTGAATCCACAACCATAGCTTCAACCACACTGCCATCTGCTGGTAGGATAGCAAAAGACATGTCTAAATTATATTTATTTACCATTTTCAAATACTTGATCTACAGTAGTGATTAACAACTTCAGCCCCGGAAGATTACCCCCCTTAATGACCAGGCCATTTTTTGCGATACGGCACTGCATCTCTTTAACTGACAACTGCACGGTCGTGCGATGTTGTACCTAAACAGAATTTATGTCCTTTTTTCCCCACAAATAGAGCTTTTTTTTTTTGGTGGTGTAAAAACACCTCTGCGTTTGTTTTTTTTTGCACTATAAACAAAAGAAGAGCGACAATTTTGAAAAAAAAAACACAATATTTTGTACTTTTTGCTATAATAAATATCCCAAATTAAAAAAAAAAAATAAAAACAAAATTTCTTCATCAGTTTGGACCGATATGTATTCTTCTAAATACTTTTGGTAAAAAAAAATTGCAATAAGCGTACATTGATTGGTTTGCGCAAAAGTTATAGTGTCTACAAAATAGGGGATAGATGTACGGCATTTTCTTTTTATTCTTATTTTTTTACTAGTAATGGTGACAATCTGCGATTTTTAATGGAACTGCAACAAATCGGACACTTTTGACACTTTTTTGGGACCGTTGACATTTATACAGCGATCAATGCTATCAATAGCCACTGATTACTGTATAAATGTCACTGGCAAGGAAGGTGTTAACACTAGGGGGTGATCAAGGGGTTAACTGTGTTCCCTAGGTGTGTTCTAACTGTGAGGGGGAATGTGGCTGACTAGAGGAGGAGAGAGATCGTTGTTCCTTCTTGGTAGGAACACACGATCTGTCTCCTCTCCCCTGACAGAACTGGGATTTGTGTGTTTACACACACAGATCCTGGTTTCTCGCTCTGTCACGAGCGATCGTGGGTGCCCGACTCGCATCAGATCCAGGGACACGCTGCGGGCATGCGCCTGATACAGCGTCTTAAAGAGCCAACGTACAGCTACAACGGCTCACGCAGGGGAGTCAACCTGCCGCAGTTACTGCGGCGGCTGATCGAGAAAGGGTTAATAATATCACATAGAAATTTTTATATTTTTAAGTTACTTTACGCAGCTCTGACATTTTCTACAAACTGATGTTGAAATGCTTTGAAAGGAACATTAAACAATATATCTTATTTTAGTTCTGACAAATTCTGTAGCACTGCACAGAGAACATTGAGCCAGTCACATCAGTCTCTGCACCAGAGGAGCTTCTCCACCAGGTGGTGCTGTTGGCTCACTCTGCTGGGATCTCAGCCAAAGGAAACATCAAGCCTGGGACTGTCCTGCAGGCTTCTCCCCCAGCCCCCATGCAGTGTGTGGGGGAAGTTGAAGGTGGAGGCTCTCCAGAGGCACTGAGGCCTACTCCATGTGCTCAGGCTGCAATGGATGCTGGGCCTGTCCCTATGCAAGAGGAGTCCTTACCAGTCTTCCAGGATAAAGTGGTGAACAGACTTCGCTGCATTGCTAAAGAGGAACAGAAACTTTCTGTCATGAAAGAAGATCTCAGGAAAAAGAAATCCCTGCATAGTAAGTCTGGAAACAGTAAGAGGGAAGTATCCAAGCTGAATGCTCGGGAGGAGGCATTGAAAAACCAGGAGAAGTTTGTTGCTTCTCTGAAGGAGAGCAGCGGTGTGTTCAGAGAAAAGTGTGAGTATGAGGAGAGATTCCAAAAGATAAAGGAGAGTGCCTGTGCCAGTACCAGCCAGAGGGTGGATGCCACAGCAACGGCGACAGTATGGATGGGGGGTAAGGAAGTGGCTTCACATGGTGGCCTCAGTACTATCCCTGTCTCAGGATCTGTAAGTATCTGCCCCCTTCCCTCCCCAGCGGCCTGGGTCATCTCAGGAGGAGGTTGAGGAAAATGGCGGATTGCTGCAGACCATTACAGAAAATGGAATCTCCCTTGAGTGGCACCGACTCATCAGATGAGGATCATGGGAATGCAAGAAAAGATGGCATGTATCCAGACAGAGAAGTTTCTGCTGACTGTGAGGAGTCCCACGTGGACATTAACAGTGCAGAGCAGGAATGTTGCATGAACATTGAATCTGCAGAGCAGGAATGTCGCATGAACATTGAAACTGCAGAGCAGGAGGGCTGTATGAATGCTGAAACAGCTGGTGTTTTTTCTAAACAGAAGACCTTACTTAATGATGGGACTGCTGGTATCTGTGGTACTTCTGGGACTATGGTGAGCGGGACTGTTGTGCTGGAGGGGAGGAGGGAGGATCAAGTGGTGGGTAATTTACCAAACCAGATTTCAGAGGTTCTTATGCAGCCAGTTAATGTGTCCTCTGGCCCAGTTATGAACTATGCTAAGGTTGTGTCGGGACAAAGTCATGCAGCTGGTGGTGGAAGGGAGCCAGTTGTGCGACTTTCACCTAACGCACCTTCCATTAAACGCAGGAATGTGGTACAGCTCAGGTGGAAGGGAGAAGATATTCCACCTATCTGGAGGGTAGTTGTGGATAAGATCCTAGCCATGGAATTTGAGGAGGAGGATATTTATGTGCTTATCAGTCCGGCTGGTTCCTATGAATATGATTTATCCTTTGTGCGTCCAGAGTCGCTGGATCTGTTTTGGGAGCGGTTTGAGCATGTATATAGGGACCAGCCAGACTGGAAGGGGCTTGTCCCCAAAGTTGTCTCACGACAGCCCTTGATTAAGAATGTGACTATCCTGACTAGGAATGAGTCTATACCCCCTGAGGATTTATGGGTCTGGTTGAGGAGGTTTGGTGAAACGTTGTGTCCCCTAAAAAAGATTGTGGATGATGGAGGAATCTGGATGGGTGGGTGGTCGGTGTCAATGAGGTTGAGTGTGTGTGGGAATGTGGTCCAGCATTTGCCCTCCTCTGCCTTTATTGGTAGAGATAGGATTACTGTTTTCTACCCTGGTCAATCTAAGCTGTGCCATAAATGTGGAGTCAAGGGACCTTTCTCCTCTAAATGTCCAGAACAGAAGTGTCCTTTGTGCCAGGAACTGGGGCATCTGGCGAGGGACTGTAACATCATTAAATGTAACCTATGTGATAAGGTTGGTCACCCTTATAGCCGGTGCCCTGAGGCTTTGCACAATAAGCCAGAGTTAGTGGAGGAATTCTTCCGTCTGGATAGAGAAGAGTCTGGGTTGGCAGAGGTTGTACCAGGGAATCATAGTGTCTCTGTCCTGTCAGAATCTGTGTCTTTGAGCCCTTCTGTGGTGTCAGTGTCCCCCCAGTCGGTGGTTCCCTAGTCAGTGTCAGAAAGTGTGGTTGTCAAGTCTGTGTCTGCACCTATTGTTTCTTCTAGTGTAGTGGAGGGTGCTGGACCAGTGTGTATGGTGGTGCCAACCCCTCCCCCTGGGCGTGGCAGAAGTGCGGGTGGAGTGAGGGATGGATTGGATGATGGTGGGGGGGGGGATGAGGGTGGCTGGTGCAGAATGCAAGGTGAATGATGTGGAAGTCGGGGTGAATGATGGGGGGGGGGGGGGGTTAATGGGGGGTTTTGGAATTGCATCCTGATGGCGATTAAATCTCAAAATGTTTCTTAGCCTGGATTGTGTTTAAGTTGAGGTTCAGGGTTTGTAGTCTCTTTTTTGTTGACATTAAAATATGTTTCTTTCTATGTTATCTTGTCAGGAAACCGTGTTCTTTACTTGCTGATGTAAGCACACTTGTTTTTGTATAGTTGTTGTTTATTTCTGTGTAAATATGTTTTTATTAATGAACTGTGTTTGTATGATTTTTTAATAAAAAAAATTACTCTAATGTCCCACCACAGTCACACATTAATATTATTATACATTTATATATCTCTGACCTATTCCATATTGCTGTACAAAGAACACTGAGCCAGTCACATCAGTCTTTGAACCAGAGGAGCTTACACTATAATGTTCCCCCACAGTCACATACTATTATCACCAAGCGAAAATGGTGACAGGGGAGAGAGCTCCAACACACAGCCTGTGATTGACAGCCTCAGCTTTGTTCCTGTGTGTTGTGTTAAGGGGGGGGGGGGGGAGTGTCCCTTCCCTCCAATAAGCTCTCAGAGCTCTCCTCACTGAGCTCTGCAGAGTGTAACCTCAGCTCCCCCACCCCCCTTTTTTTCTGAACTTTCAGACAAGCTTTATAAATTTTGAACAATTTAGGAGGACTGGTTTCATCTCTGTGTATCACCTTAGGATAGTCCCTTCACTGGGTATATGTAAGGGTTTACAACCACTTAAAGCATTCCAGTTCACACCGAGGTTTTATCTGCCATGGGGAAAAATAGTGATTAGACAGGAAAATCCATTTTGGTTGGTAAATTTCCATAAAGCAGACTCATCCAGGGAGGTTTGGCTGGGATCATTGAGAGGCCCCCAAACGTTCCCCAATCTGACCATAAATGGCTGGATCTGGAGAAGGTCCTCTTATTAACCATAACAGACAAAAACAGAACGTTCCATAGCTCAACTCGCCAACCAGATTAACCTGTCCAACAGTCTGCATTAAAAACAGAGGTTTAGTTAGCATGCATTTGCAAACGCATGCGTAAGCTGCAAGGCCTCTTCACGGCACCCTGTTTATGCTTGCAGAAATGTGTTTGCCCTTCCATGTGCTCCTTGCTGTGAAGGTCAGTTATAGGTGGGGGCAGGAGCCATTTGTTTGTCCTCTTATTAACCAGCCAGGATGAATTTTCCTGCCCAGTCACTATTTTCCCCAAGGCAGATCAAACCTCAGTGAGAACTGGCATGTTTAATCACTTGACATCCGCGTTATAGCCGAATGACGACCACAGCGTGGACGTGAATTTCCGGGAGGCCGTAATATGACGGCCTCCCCTGTGCACGCTCCCTGTGATCACCAAGTCACTGAGACTCAGTCCCGGCCCGTTACCATGTGATCAGCTGTCAGCCAATGACAGATGATCACATGATCAAAACAAAAGCTCTGTGATCGTTTTTGTTTTTTTTCTCCTCACGCTGACAGAGCGAGGAGGAAAAAAAGCCGATCACCGGCTTATCTGCAATGGACATCGGTCCCGAAGAGGAAGAGGCAATTCTGCCTCATATGTGCCACCAGTACCCCCTGCCAGTGCCACCTGCCATTGCCACCTATCAATGTCCACAAGTGGTGCCAATCAGTGCCACCTAGCAGTGCTGCCTATCAGTGTAACCCATCAGTGCCCATTATTGCCACCCATCAGTGTCCATCACTGCCGCCTCATCAGCGTACATCAATGAAGGAGAAAAATTACCTTTTTTAAAATTTTATAACAAAATATAAAATAAAATAAAAAAATTTTTTTTTTTTCAAATTCGGTCTTTTTACATTTTTTTTAACAAAAAATTAAAACCACAAAGGTGATCAAATACCACCGAAAGAAAGCTCTATCTGTGGGGAAAAAATGATAAAAATTTCATTTGGGTACAGCGTTGTATGACCGCGCAATTGTCATTCAAAGTGCGTCAGCGTTGAAAGCTGAAAATTGGTCTGGATAGGAGGGGGGTTTAGGTGCCCAGTAAGCAAGTGGTTAAAGAAAGTTTTTTGTGTTGGATTGATCATGTACCTACAGGCACCTTTAGACTGTGGTGCCTTTTGGTGTCATATAAATTCAAAAGTACTACAAGCCACTGCATGTTTCACACACAGCAAAATGAAAGTAAAATAAAGGCCCACCTGCTGAGCTTTCCAGGTTTTGGTCATGCTGGATCTCCTGAGGTTTTCCAAGAGTTCCTTCCACATCAGGTTGTTCAGTTCCTCCTTCTTTTCCTGGTGGCTCCTCCACAGTTTTAATCCCTGAGCCAGTGTCTGCTTCAATTTGCTGGATCTCCTGATCTTCTCCAATAGTTCCTTCCACAGCAGGTTGCTCCGTTCCTCCTTCCTCTTCTAGTGGCTCCTCCAAAGTTTCCGTCCCTGAGCCAGTGTCTGCTTCATTTTGCTGGATCTCCTGATCTTCTTCAATAGTTCCCCCCACGGCAGGTTGCTTGGTTCCTCCTTCATCACCCATCACAGTTTCAATCCCTGAGCCAGTGTCTGCTTCAGTATGCTGAATCTCCTGATCTTCTTCAATAGTTTCCCCCACTGCGGGTTGCTCAGTTCCTTCTTCCTCCTTTGGTGGCCTCTCTATAGTTTCAATCCCTGAGCCAGTGTCTGCTTCATTATGCTGGATCACCTGATCTTCTCCAATAGTTGCCCCCATTGCAGGTTGTTCGGTTCCTCCTTCATTGCTCATCACAGTTTCAATCTCTGAGCTAGTGTCTGCTTCAATTTGCTGGATCTCCTGATCTTCTCCAATAGTTCCTTCCACAGCATGTTGCTCGGTTCTTCCTCCCTCCTCTGGTGGCTCCTCCATAGCTTCAGTCCCTGAGCCAGTGTCTGCTTCAGTATGCTGGATCTCCTGGTCTTCTTCAATGGTTCCTCCCATGGTAGGTTGCTCAGTTTCCCCTTCATCACCCAGTGGCTCCTCCACAGTTTCAATTCCTGAGCCAGTGTCTGCTTCATTATGCTGGATCTCCTGATCATCTACAATAGTTTCTTCCACAGCAGATTTCTCGGTTCCTCCTTCCTCCCCTGCCGTCTCCTCTACTGTTTCAGTCCCTAATCCAGTGACTTGTTCATTACCGACATCAAGGTTATCTGACATCTGCTCCGCCTCTTCCTCAGACTTGTCAGCCAACTTTGGCTCATGCATGGTACCTGATCCATCATCTTCACCTGCAGACCCCTGGGTGACTGCCTCTTCTTCCCTCTGACCTTCTTCATCTCCCCCTTCTGTATCCTCCGTAGTAGAATCAGGGTTGTGTTCATCTTGTAAATTTTCTTTGCTGCTATCCAAAGTTTCAACATCTGCTTTTTCCTTTTGGAGTTGGTCAGACTCAACCTCTAGAGTAATAAAAGAAGATAATGTGGTTATTGAACAAACACATATACTGTAAATAATAATAAATAAAGTTACTGTCCAGAAAACACCTGTGATAGGATCAATCTGTATTTTACAAATGATGGACTACTAAATAAGGGAGGTCCACTTAGGAGCAGAATATGACCAGTCAGTCCAGCAGTATCTACTCACTGTACGGAACGCTCACAAAGCTGCTTTATTGATGCTGTAGGCATCAATAAAGACACCACATTTTACTGCTATCATAATGAGACCCTGTTCTTTGTGTCGGTTGGGTTATCTAGCCATAATTACTTGGAAAGACCTTCCTAATCCTCCCCCAACATTATGTTCCATTGCCAGAGCCCCCCAAAACTCCTGTGTAAGTTTCAACTGCAAGCATAGACTTGTGGAGGTCTATGAATACTCCTCCTCTGCCCTACGTGACAGCAAATAGGCCTGGCGATCGTCTGCCCAGGGGTCGAGCACTGAATTTATAGGAGGCGGAGGAAATCTGGGCCTCCGTACCTGGAAGTACTGGGTGTTTAACCAGTGTATGAACTAAGCAACAGGGAGTGCTGATATCTTAGAGCCTTCAAATCTGCTAAATTCTAAACTCACACACAGTACAGTTTTGCTTCTAAAGTACACCCTATGTGCCCAATGTCTCCAAGACCACCCTGTGTACCCCATGTCTGCAAGTGCGCCTTGTGTACCCCATGTCTCCAAGTTAACCCTATGTGCCCCATGTCTCCAAGTGCACCTTGTGTACCCCATGTCTTCAAGTATACCCTGTGTGCCCCATGTCTTCAAGTGCACCTTGTGTACCCCATGTCTCCAAGTTTACCCTGTGTGCCCCATGTCTCCAAGTGCGCCTTGTGTGCCCCATGTCTCCAAGTGCGCCTTGTGTGTCCCATGTCTCCAAGTGCGCCTTGTGTGTCCCATGTCTCCAAGTGCGCCCTGTGTGCCCCATGTCTCCAAGTGCGCCTTGTGTACCCCATGTCTCCAAGTTTACCCTGTGTGCCCCATGTCTCCAAGTGCACCTTGTGTACCCCTTGGCCCCAAGTTTACCTTGTGTGCCCCATATCTCCAATTGCACCTTGTGTACCCTATGTCTTCAAATTCACCTTGTGTAACCCATGTCCCCAAGTTCACCTTGTGTACCCCATGTCTCCAAGTGCAACTTGTGTACACCATGTCTTCAAGTTCACATTGTGTACTTCATGTCCCCAAGTTCACCTTGTGTACCCAATGTCTCCAAGTGCACCTTGTGTACCCCATGTCTTCAAGTTCACCTTGTGTACTCCATGTCTTCAAGTTCACCTTGTGTACTCCATGTCTTCAAGTTCACCTTGTGTTCCCCATGTCCCCAAGTTCACCTTGTGTACCCCATGTCTCTGAGTGCACCCTTTGCACCATTTGTCTCCAAATGCACCCCCTTGTTTGCCTTATACGCCCTGGAGCTTCCAAGTGCCGTTGTTTGCGCCCCGAGTCTCCAAGTGTGCCCCTGTCCCTCCAAGAGCACATCTATACACCCCGTGTCTTCAAGTGTGTCTTGTGCACCCTGTGTTTTCAAGTGCACTCCTGTGTGCCCTGAGTCTCCAGATATGTCCTTGTACCTCCAAGTGCATCCCATGTCTCCAAGTTCACCCTTGTGCTCCCAATGCCCCTAAGTGGGCCCGTATTTCTAAGTGGACCCCTGTGGCCATTACCTAGACTCAGATGTACTGGGCTGGGTGAGCAGCGTCCTACATTTTCTATACACGTCGGCACTTTAGGATAAGTGAAAGGATGCCAGCACCCTAACTCTGAGCTCCAGTGGGCAGCACATCACACCTCGGGCTTAAATGAGCACTATAAGGTCTTTGAGGTCACATTAAAGTGGACCTGTTAAATGTAAAAGTTTAACCTGGTTTCACATTGTTACTAGGGATAAGTACCAATACCTGCCATTCCCTGCACAATGTCAGAGCCCTTATTGCCCAATAGGGTCTCTCTCTCTCTCTCTCTCTCTCTCTCTCTCTCTCTTTGTCATTTGATAGGTGGATAGTAGTTCAGGAGCTTCACATACAACATACTTCTGGTATAAAATGATACTGACCTGTTTGATCAGGCCCCCGCTGGGAGCTCTCATCTTCTCCGGCTTGGCCTTCTGAACTGTCCATACCTGCAACTAATGCAGAAAAATAAGTGATCAAAAATGAAAACTCTGGAAACACATGAGGCTTGTCAGTCAGTCATGGTCCAATGCCGAACCTGAGTCATCAGGACTGGTTTACTCAGGACCTGTGCTGAAAAGCTCTTCTTCACTTCAAGCAGATTTTGTCATTTTATACAAGTCTATGAGAATGCAAAACCAGCTCGAAGGAGGTCAGAAGGAGGTGAACTGCATAGCTGCCAATTCTTCTGGATTTGCAGGATGAGTCCCGCATCTTGGTCCTCAGTCCTGAAACTTGAGTTTCTGCACCTGCAAGGTCTGGGCTTAGGGTTGCCACCTTTTCGTCAAGCCAAATCCGAACACTTTAGTGGCCTGTGACACCCCAAGGAGAGTAGTAATGGGGTGCACATAGCGTCCTGCAGAGAACAGTGGGTGTGGCCAAACATTTCTTGCTTACATTATTGCCCTGCCCCCCCTCCCCAGTGATGCCGTACCTGCCCCCAGAAAGCCGCCCACAGCTCCTGGAGGGTAACGGATTTGCGTGTGACTATCTCGGTTTCTTGGGGAGCCACAGCCCAGTCTGAATAATGTGTCTGGGTTTCAGTCCACTTAAAACCCGGACACTTGATTCAAAATTCGGACTGTCCAGGTGAATCCCGGACAGGTGGCCACCGTATCTGGGCTGTTACCTCTATCCACTCCAAATCTTAACATTCAAAAAGGCATTGGAAATGCACATTAAAGTGTAAGACACTGAGCCTGACTAACGCTACAAAAGCTGCACCTCCTACACACCCACAGACCACCTGGGCTTCATTGCTGGAGCACCCCGATAGCGGAATTCTCACCCCGGAAACAGCATGATAGGAATATATTCGGGAAGTGAAGTGTGGCACAGATTTATAACACACAGACTGTGCTGCTGCATGGCCCATCGGAGCACATATAGAACAAAGGTCAACATAAGTCAGATCAGAGGTTTTTTTTTTTCCCATGAATAAACATTAAAGCATAAAAAAAAAGTATTTTTAGATACATGATATGAAAATTAATTCTAAATAATTATATAAATGATATCATGTAAAATTATAATATTATCACACAATTATATTTTATATATTGTATATAATTATATCTATTGTATATTATAATTATTTTGTATTTTTTTTATATATATATATACAGTATCTCACAAAAGTGAGTACACCCCTCACATTTCTGTAAATATTTTATTCTATCTTTTCATGTGACAACACTGAAGAAATGACACTTTGCTACAATGTAAAGTAGTGAGTGTACAGCTTGTATAACAGTGTAAATTTGCTGTCCCCTCAAAATAACTCAACACACAGCCATTAATGTCTAAACCGCTGGCAACAAAAGTGAGTACACCCCCAAGTGAAAATGTCCAAATTGGGCCCAATTAGCCATTTAACCTCTCTGGTGTCAAGTGACTCATTAGTGTTACAAGGTCTCAGGTGTGAATGGGGAGCAGGTGTGTTAAATTTGGTGTTATCGCTCTCACTCTCTCATACTGGTCACTGGAAGTTCAACATGGCACCTCATAGCAAAGAACTCTCTGAGGATCTGAAAAAAAAAATTGTTGCTCTACATAAAGTTGGCCTAGGCTATACGAAGATTGCCAAGACCCTGAAACTGAGCTGCAGCATGGTGGCCAAGACCATACAGCGGTTTAACAGGACAGGTTCCACTCAGAACAGGCCTCGCCATGGTCCACCAAAGAAGTTGAGTGCACGTGCTCAGCATCATATCCAGAGGTTGTCTTTGGGAAATAGACGTATGAGTGCTGCCAGCATTGCTGCAGAGGTTGAAGGGGTGGGGGGTCAGCCTGTCAGTGATCAGACCATACGCCGCACGCTGCATCAAATTGGTCTGCATGGCTGTCATCCCAGAAGGAAGCCTCTTCTAAAGAGGATGCACAAGAAAGCCCACAGTTTGCTGAAGACAAGCAGACTAAGGACATGGATTACTGGAACCATGTCCTGTGGTCTGATGAGACCAACATAAACTTATTTGGTTCAGATGGTGTCAAGCGTGTGTGGTGGCAACCAGATGAGAAGTACAAAGACAAGTGTGTCTTGCCTACAGCCAAGCATGGTGGTGGGAGTGTCATGGTCTGGGGCTGCCTGAGTGCTGCCGGCACTGAGGAGCTACAGTTCATTGAGGGAACCATGAATGCCAACATGTACTGTGACATACTGAAGCAGAGCATGATCCCCTCCCTTCAGAGACTGGGCCGCAGGGCAGTATTCCAACATGATAACGACCCCAAACACACCTCCAAAATGACCACTGCCATACTAAAGAAGCTGAGGGTAAAGGTGATGGACTGGCCAAACATATCTCCAGACCTAAACCCTATTGATCATCTGTGGTACATCCTCAAACAGAAGGTGGAGGAGCACAAGGTCTCTAACATCCACCAGCTCTGTGATGTCATCATGGAGGAGTGGAAGAGGACTCCAGTGGTAACCTGTGAAGCTCTGGTGAACTCCATGCCCAAGAGGGTTAAGGCAGTGCTGGAAAATAATGGCGGCCACACAAAATATTGACACTTTGGGCCCAATTTGGACATTTTCACTTAGGGGTGTACTCACTTTTGTTACCAGCGGTTTAGACATTAATGGCTGTATGTTGAGTTATTTTGAGGGGACAGCAAATTTACACTGTTATACAAGCTGTACACTCATTACTTTACATTGTAGAAAAGTGTCATTTCTTCAGTGTTGTCACATGAAAAGATAGAAGAAAATATTTACAGAAATGTGAGGGTGTACTCACTTTTGTGCGATACTGTGTGTATATATATATATATATTTGGAATCGAGTATTTAGATTTATAATAAGCAGCACCCACACACATTTTTATCATTTTTTTTTTCATTTTTAGGGTAAGCGCGAGATATTATCTTTTTAAATATGTCTAATAATTTGTTGTTATTTTTATATATTTTATATCAATATAAAAAGTTATAAATAATTATATAAATTATCATATTATAATACAGATTTATAAATATATATATATATATATATATATATATATATATATATATATATATATATATATATATATATATATATTTTTTTTTTTTTTTTTTTTCCCATTAGAAAATACATAAATATTAAATACAATTATTAATCAAATATTGAATTAGTCTAAAATACATGTAAAAAATATGTTGACGTGCATTTTTCTTTTTTTTTGTACCCATGTCGATGTGTAATACAAATTACGCTGCAGCACACGTATGTTCCAGGTAAATGTCGCGCTTTAATGTGTGCGTCGCCGCGTAAATGTGAACCCCCCCAGAATGGTGACAGGTGACCTCACAGTGTGGGAATGGCGGGTGGTCAGAGTTCTCTGATGCCAGGGATGAGGACAGATCACACACAGTGCCCCCCCTGTGCCCGCTCTACCTGCCTTCGCCGCCTCCTCCTGCGCCGCCATCTTTGTTGCTGTGGTTGCTAGGAGACAAGAGAGCGGCGTCCCGGGGTCTCCCTGCCAACAGCACCACGTGATCAGGAGGCGGGACTCGGGGATTCCGTCCTCCGTGACCCCCCGACGTCACTTCTCCCTGATGGATGTATAGCACTCTCCGCCGGACGGTGGCGCTGCTGTGTACAGTCGTAGTCAGGTGCCACTAGGTGGCGATGTGTCGTCTCAGCTAATAGGAGTTGGCAGAACTACATTTCCCGGCATGCTCCTCCTTCCACCCGGCTTCCTGCGCCGCAAGGGAGTGCGCCTGCGCAGGTGTTTCCTCATTTATGTAAGGCACGTGATTGTGAAGGAGAGAGGTGAGCGCAACATTGTATCCTTATCATACCGGTGTATGTGTGGGGGGTCACCTGGGGTCAGTGACATAGGGGGAGGGGAGCACTGACAGCTGTCATGTGACACAGAGGGATCCACTGGGTGTCCGGGGAGGGGGGCAGATGACATTGATGGGGGTCACCCTGATAAGGGGGGGAATAGAGAGCAAAATACTGACCTGTGAGAGTCTGGGGGTGTCACATGTCTTCTATAGATTGTTACTGATCTCATACATCTGACCCTTTGACCCCTACAACTGCCCCTCTCCCGGGGCCCCATGATCCCTCCACGACTGCCCCTGTCCCGGGGCCCCGATCCCTCCACGACTGCCCCTGTCAAGGGGCCCCGATCCCTCCACGACTGCCCCTCTCCCAGGGCCCCGATCCCTCCACGACTGCCCCTGTCCCGGGGCCCCGATCCCTCCAGGACTGTCCCCCCGATCCCTCCACGACTGCCCCTCTCCCGGGGCCCCGATCGCTCCACAACAGCCCCTCTCCCAGGGCCCCGATCCCTCCACGACTACCCCTGTCCCCCCGATCCCTCCACGACTACCCCTGTCCCCCCGATCCCTCCACGACTGTCCCTCTCCCGGGGCCCCGATCCCTCCACGACTGCCCCCAACCCGGGGCCCCGATCCCTCCACGACTGCCCCTCCCCCGGGGCCCCGATCCCTCCACGACTGCCCCTCTCGCGGGGCCCCGATCCCTCCACGACTGCCCCTCTCGCGGGGCCCCGATCCCTCCACGACTGCCCCTCTCGCGGGGCCCCGATCCCTCCACGACTGCCCCTCTCGCGGGGCCCCGATCCCTCCACGACTGCCCCTCTCGCGGGGCCCCGATCCCTCCACGACTGCCCCTCTCGCGGGGCCCCGATCACTCCACGACTGCCCCTGTCCCGATCCCCAATCCCCCCACAATTGCTCCTCACCCGGGCCCCTGATCTCTCCATGACTGCTCCTATCCCGGAGCCACGATCCCTCTACGCAGGGCCCTCTTTAATATTGACTGGACCCTGGGCAAAAATTTTCTTGGGCCCCCCCCATGCAATTTCACTCTCTACCTGCTCTGAGACATAAAATAAATATCAGCTAGACTTAGAATCAGTTTACTGTATCAGATAAGGCAGCAATTGCGATTGGTTGCTAGCGGTTACAGCATATCATTACTGCTTACTGACTGGTTGCTAGAGGTTACAGCACACATTACGGCTCACTGAATAGTTGCTAGAGGTTACAGAAAATGATTTTTGCTTGTTAATTGGTTGCTAGAGATTACTGTACAGTATTACCACTCACTGATTGGTTGCTAGAGGTTACAGCACATCATCTCTCCACTGCAGGGGGGCAATATATACATATGAATGCCACCTTTATTTACATATCGATGCCACCGGCCGCAGCTATTAACTTATGAATGCTGCCACTATTTACATATTAATGCCGGTTATTTACATGTAAACACAGGGTCTGCAGGTCATCTGTACACAACAATAAGGCAGAGCTGGGCAGCATTAGTACCAGCACTTCACACTGAGCCATTGAGACACAGCACAGGACTAAAACTTCAAAGGACAAGGGAATTTAAACTGTTATAGTTGGCAAGTATGAGGCAGCTGCTTTGGGCCCCACAACAATGACAGGGCCCAGGGCAGCTGCCCCTTTTGCCCTGCCCTAAAGACGGCCCTGCCTCTACGACTGCCCCACGTCCTGGGGCCCCTGATACCTCCACAACTGCCCCTGTCCCTGATCATTCTACAACTGACCCACCCTGGGGCCCCTGATAGTTCTATAACATAAAAAATAACCTTATAAATAGAAAAAGAGGAGCAAGGAGAGCGTGTAATGAAGAAAATACATCTGATAGAAGAGAGAGAAATATTTAAATAATACAATAATAAATATATAAAGATATAATTTAATAATGCATAAAAAAATAAACATAGAAATAGGGGAATAAGACGAGAATAAATAAACATATAAATAGCAAGATAAAAATATAACCAATAAACATATTAAGAACAATAAATAGAGGAATAAGGAGGGAACAAATAAAAAGAATAATAAATAAACATATAGCTATAAAAAGAGGAAACGGGAGAGAATGTAATGAAGGAAATATAAGAGACAGTAGATAATAATAAGACAGGATGAAAGGTATCCAGGATAGAACACACATTAAATGATTGGATAAGTCCGCAGATTTGCCGTCTGCTGAGAGTGATACATTGTTATATATATATATATTTGGGATGAGATATGAAATAAAAGTTACATTGTAGTGTTATGTGAGTTGGGTGCACTTTGTATCTCAGTGTTGCTTTTTTTTATTTTTTTTCTTCTTCAGATTTTAGCAGGGGTGGAAGCACAATGTCCAGTTTGGCCGCTGCGAGCTGCGAGTCGACCCCTGCGACCTCCGACACGCAGGAGAAGAAGCCATTGAAGCCGTGCTGCGCCTGTCCTGAGACCAAGAAGGTTCGGGATGCCTGGTAAGCGGAGCGGTAACTCGTATATCTCTACCAAACCCCTTTTTATTTTGATAGATTAGGAAGGAGATTAAACCCCTGAAATTTTATTTTTCCTGTTGTGGATATTCCATTCAGACAGCTGAACTCACACCGCAACAGTCAGTCTAACACTGTGAGCATACATACAGGAGGATTGAGGTGGTGATACTTTTTTAGCCACTTGAAGACCACCAACGTACATATCATAGGTGTGCGCAGCCTCTTGCATTAGGGTGTGCACCCCAAAGCTCAAATACATATGCATGTGTATATGTACTGATGGTGTCAGTAGGGCAGTGGACAGTGTAATTTTGTTAATTTTCTTTTCCCAAAATTTATGGGCTTGTGTAACATTTTTTTGGGGGGGAATGAAATATCAGTGGTCTAAACAGGGGGGAATATGCAGCACACAAGGCAAATAGGGTGTGCCCAGGCACACCTGGCACACCCTGTGCGCACACCTATGGTACATATACATCGCTGCATTCAAGTGGTATACCCGCAGCTACACGCATTATCCCGGTATTGTTTTTTTCAAGAGGCGATTGGCCTTTTTGTAAAAGCCATTCTAGCGGCTAAATAGCCGCTGGATTTGTTTTACAGGCCCCCACCCCCCTTCCTGCCATCCGCCGGTGCCTCTTCAGGCTCTCCCCTCCCACCGGTGAGCCCAGAATGAAGCTGGCAGTTCTGCTAGTTTACTATAGAGCGGATCGAGGACCGGAAAGGCCCCCCGATCATGTCTATGGTATAGAAAACGGAAAGCGTTGAGTATTTTGTCACTTCCGGATGTAAATGGTGCCATGTTTACATTGTAAAAGCATCGGATCAAACCGATCTTGGTGTGATCAGATGCTCTTAAGGGCAGAGAAGACATCTGGGGTCCAGTGGCGGCTGGTGTTGTTTTTTTTTTTTGTTTTGTTTTGTTTTTGGGGGGGCGGCGGCGGCAAACAATCCTGAAATTTTGCATGTGTGGATGTCTTCAGTTATCCAACTATTCAGTCTTTCCAATCTGATATCTGCCCCTTTTATTTTGTATTTTGTCCAGCATCATTGAGAAGGGTGAAGAGCACTGCGGGGATCTGATCGAGGCTCACAAGGAGTGCATGAGGGCGCTGGGGTTCAAGGTGTAACCCCGTCATTGCAATGGAGTGTTTGGTAAGCCCCTACCACCCCATAATAATAATGTTGTTGGTGTTGTTATGTGTTATTACTCTAGGGTGACCGTAGACTGGTACCAAGATAGGCAGATGTCTCCTAACAGCAAACCATCTAAAGGCCACCGCCATCACCTGTGGCATCTCGCCTGATAGAAAGTTGACCCCGGCTTAACCTGCCATACCTATTCTGCTCAGAAAAAGGGGTCACCAGTGCAGGCACCGAGCCCAGCACCCTCTGGCACTTCATAAACGGAAGCACTTGGCTTGTCCATGGAGAAGTGGCATATCGTAAGGAGAAATGCTGCCACTTCTTTGGATGACATTGATAAGGAAATGAGCAACCTCTGATCAAGGTGAAGGTTCTGGAAATATATTTAGTGGAAAGGATTTATAAAGTAAAAGTAAAGAGAAATTAATATGCATGGATATCCTTTAGGCATGGCATGTGTACATCAATTACAAGAGACATTAATTTCTGGTATCTTGGAATACCTTAGCTTGGTTTGCCTGTAGACTTCCTAATCCCTCCTTGTAGAACAAATCAATTACTAGAGACATTCATTTCTGGTATCTTGCCTCTATGTAATACAATAAGATGTTGCATGGATCCAGAGAATGAAACATTCTTTCTCATGATAATAAATTGCACAAACAGCACATCAATTACAAGAGACATTAATTTCTGCTATCTTGGAACACCTCCTCAGCTTGATTGACCTGAAGAATCAAACTTTCTTTCTTATAACATTGTTCCCGAAATGCATTCTAGCAAGTCATTATAAAAATAATCTAGCATTAGCATATGAGCACTTAGTAAAATATATATTTGGTCAACCAAGAGACTTTTAAGCTCCAATCATGGACAGCTGCCCTCCCCAACATAACCATTTCATATATATAATTATACACATAAGAAACATAAGAAAACATTCATTCTAATGATAAGAAATTTCACAAATGGCACATCAATTACAAGAGACATTAATTTCTGTTATCTTGGAATACCTCATCAGCTTTATTGACCTCTAAACTCCCAAATACCCCCTTGTAGAACAAGGAGATCTACCTCAGGGGTGCCCAACCTTTTGAAGAGCGAGGGCCACTTTCATTTTTTGGTAACCAGTCACAGGCCACAACGAGCGAAGCGGGAAGATGACAGGTCTGTGTCCACTCTGCATATGCAAAGCAAACACATACACAGCCCGCTCTACTCTATGGACCCTCCAGTCCTATCCGCCCAGACGGAAGGGGACGGATACCCTTCTGTTTTTTTAAAGTGCTTCGGATTGGAGATTGGCAGGTGTAAAAGGACACAAATCCATCTACATCTGCCGCTCCATAGAGATGAATGGAGGGTCTGATTGGGTCCGCCCAAAAAACGGACAGGCCGAACTGATGGGACCGATTGTGTGAAGGGGACCTAAGGCTGCTTTCACACTGACTTACTGCAGTTTACCTGCACCTCAACTGACCTCAATGGTCCTTTTTTCCTCCAGATTCCTCCCAGTATTGCTGGCTGCTGCTGTCCCCCAGGCAGGTATGGCTGGTGTCTGCTGCTGGCTGTCCTCCAGGGCTGGTACTGCTGCTGGTCCTGCTGGTGGGTACTGCTGCGGATTCTGCTGGCTGGTACTGCTGCGGGTCCCCCAGTGGTAAGAATAGTGGCCCTTTATTGGTGTCAGTGGGAGGAATAGTGCCCCATCATTGGTTTCAGTGGTAAGAATAGTGCCCTATCATTGGCATCAGTGGGAGTAATAGTGCCCCATCATTTACGTCAGTGGGAGTAATAGTGCCCCATCATTGATGGCAGTAATAGTGCCCCATCATTGGTGTCAGTGGCAGTAATAGTGCCCCATCATTGGTGTCAGTGGGAGTAATAGTGCCCCATCATTGGTGTCAGTGGGAGTAATAGTGCCCCATCATTAATGGCAGTAATAGTGCCCATCATTGGTGTCAGTGGCAGTAATAGTGCCCCATCATTGGTGTCAGTAATAGTGCCCCATCATTGGTGTCAGTGGCAGTAATAGTGCCCCATCATTGGTGTCAGTGGCAGTAATAGTGCCCCATCATTGGTGTCAGTGGCAGTAATAGTGCCCCATCATTGGTGTCAGTGGCAGTAATAGTGCCCCATCATTGGTGTCGGTGGCAGTAATAGTGCTGCAACATTGGTGTCAGTGGCAGTAATAGGGCCCCATCATTGGTGTCAGTGGGAGGAATAGTGCCTCATCATTGGTGTCAGTGGGAGGAATGGTGCCCCATCATTGGTGTCAGTGGGAGGAATGGTGCCCCATCATTGGTGTCAGTGGGAGGAATGGTGCCCCATCGTTGGTGTCAGTGGGAGGAATGGTGCCCCATCGTTGGTGTCAGTGGGAGGAATGGTGCCCCATCGTTGGTGTCAGTGGGAGGAATGGTGCCCCATCGTTGGTGTCAGTGGGAGGAATGGTGCCCCATCGTTGGTGTCAGTGGGAGCAATAGTGCCCCATCATTGGTGTCAGTGGGAGCAATAGTGCCCCATCATTGGTGTCAGTGGGAGGAATACTGCCCCATCATTGGTATTAGTGGAAGGAATGGTGCCCCATCATTGGTGTCAGTGGGAGGAATGCTGCCCCATCATTGGTATTAGTGGAAGGAATGGTGCCCTATTGTTAGTAATAGTGGAAGGAATAGTGTCTCAAGGGAAAAAGACTGCAGTTAGGGCGCCGCTAGTGTATACTGCATATTACCATCAGTAACTGATGATGAATGATTCCCTCATACCTGTAGGGGGCAGTGTAGAGATGTGGAGGCATCTGCTGTAAATACTGTATGTTTCTGCAGTAACGATGACAAATGATCTCTTTCAGGGTTTCTTCCTGTGTGCTGCTTCGGATTTCTAACTTATTTCCTGAATGGTGAGAGTGGAATTGAATGGAGAAGAGGAACTCTTTGGTTTTGGTCACATTTATACCCTGTTCTCCTGCTCACTTAGAGTGTAAAGTTTATTTTTTTGAAATTCTAAATTCTATTAAATGATGCTGATTAAATAAAAATGCATTGGGTCGTGTGATTTTTTTTTTTTTTTTTTTTTAATTTAATTTTAATTTGTATCCTCAATTCCCCCAGAAGAAGATATTTACCCAAGTTGAGAAATCATCTAAGCCCCTTCCTGTTCGTTCCCAAAAAAAAAAAAAATTGGCTCAAGTACCAATTTTAACAATTTACAGTATTAAATGACACTTTAGACCACAAGAATAATGCCGATGTTGTTGGTGGTATTATGGTGGTGTTATTGCAGTAGAGGAGGACCATAGACTGATGGCAAGACGAGAGGCGATGAGACGTCCAACCGATCAGCAGATCATCTGGAAGCCACCAACATCACCCGTGTGACTCGGCTGATAGAAAAGGTGACCTTGATTTAACCTGGCTAATAATCAACAATCTCCACTCACAGTGTTTTGGAAAGTTTTATCTAGTAGAAAAGACTTACAAAGTACAAGTAAAGATAGAAAGAAGAGAGATGAATATGCATGGAGATCCTTTAGGCATGGCAGGTGTACCAGGGGTCTGCTTATTTGGTCAACCAAAGGACTTGTAGGTTCCAATCCTGGACAGCTGCCCTCCCCAATATAAACATTTTATATATACAATCATACACTTAAGAAATTGCACATCAATTACAAGAGACATTAATTTCTGGTATCTTGGAAGACCTCATCAGATTGATTGACCTCTAAACTCCCAAATACCTCCTTGTAGAATAAGGGAGACCATCTCCCTCTATGTTAAGAGTAGGGGTCAGCCGAATTCAGGCCCTTCAGGTCTGGTATGGATTTCTAGGGGAACCCCGAGCCAACTTTAAAAAAAAAAATGGCATGGGGTCCCCCCCCAAAATCCATACCAGACCCTTTTCCGAGCACGCAACCTGGCAGGCCGCAGGAAAAGGGGAGGGGACAAGAGAGCGCCCCCCCTCCCCGAACCGTACCAGGCCACATGCCCTCAGCATGGAAAGGGTGTTTTTGAGTCCCCCCCCCCCCAAAACACCTTATCCCCATGTTGATAGGGACAAGGGCCTCTTCCCCACAACACTTGCCTGGTGGTTGTGGGGGTCTGTGGGCATGGGGCTCACTAGAATATGGAAGCCCCCTTTAACAAGGGGACCCCAAGATCCTGGCCTCCCCCCTCTGTGTGAATGGGTATCGGGTACATTGTACCCCTACTCATTCACCAAAAAAAGTAAAAATGACATGAGAGAGTTTGGGACAAGTCTTTTATTAAAAAAAAAAAAAAAGTCCCACGATGTCCATCCATCTTTGATCACAGCGTCCGACGACCCGAGAAGAAAAAAAAAAAAAAAACTCTGCCTCCATGGGAGTTTTTCTTTTTTTTTTTCTCAGTCTGTCAGCGCTGAGATAGAAGATGAATGGACATCGTGGGACTTTTTTTTAATAAAGGTCCCAAACTGTGTCCTGTCATTTTTACTTTTTGACACTTTTTTTGGTGAATGAGTAGGGGTACAATGTACCCGATACCCATTCACATAGGGTGGGGGGCAGGATCTGGGGGTCCCCTTGTTAAAGGGTGCTTCCAGATTCTGACAAGCTCCCCTGCCCGCAGACCCCCACAACCACCCTCTCCATTTTAAGGGCATGTGGCCTGGTACAGTTCAGGAGGGGGGGGGGGGGGGCGCTTTTTGCCCAACCCCCCCCCCCTTTTTCCTGCGGCCATTTTAATTTTTTTTTTTTTGGCGTGGGGTTCCCCTTACAATCCATACCAGACCTGAAGGGCCTGGTATGGGTTTTGGGGGGGTGCCCACGCCATTTGTTTTTAAAATTTTGGCGCAGGGTTCTCCTCAACCACTTTAATACACTATATTATATATACTACACTGCCTGAATATAGATTCTACACTTAATATCTAATGTACACTAAATGCAGAGTATATACTAGGCTGTGTGTGTTTGTGTATTTATATATATAATATATATATCAAATACACTACCTGTACTGACTGAATATAGATTCTACACTGAATATCTAATCTATGCTAAATGCAGAGTATGTATATATATGACTGTACGTGTATATATATATATATATGTCAAATACACTGCCTGCACCAGTGTTAATTTTGGCAGCAAATCTCGATTTAGTTTTAGTCTTAGTCTTAGGCCTAAAATGACATTTTAGTTTTTGTCCCTTTTTAGTCTTCTGCAATTGTTTTAGTTTTAGTCGTATTTAGTCGACTAAATCTCCAGTACATTTTAGTCATCTAAAATCTAATGGGTGTAATTAAATTGTAATGCATTATTTAAGCATTTCTCTACAGTTTCCAAACTCATTATATACTGCCCATTCTTTTTGGCAAAATATCTCAAGTTCTGTCAGATTGGATGGAGAGCGTCTGTGATCAGCAATTTTTAAGTCTTGCCACAGATTCTCAACTGGATTTAGGTCTGGACTTTGACTCGGCCATTCTAACACATGAATATGCTTTGATCTAAACCATTCCATTGTAGATCTGGCTGTATGTTTAGGGTCGTTGTCCTGCTGGAAGGTGAACCTCCACCCCAGTCTCAAGTCTTTTGAAGACTCTAACAGGTTTTCTTCTAAGATTGCCCTGTATTTGGCTCCATCCATCTTCCCATCAACTCTGACCAGCTTCCCTGTCCCTGCTGGCAAAAAAGCATCCCCACAACATGATGCTGCCACCACAATGTTTCACGGTAGAGATGGTGTGTTCAGGGTGATGAACAGTGTTCGTTTTCCCCCAGTCGTCTTCCAGGGCAGCCCTTGAGAGATGGAGTTCCTCCCTCCGAACAGGAAACGTGTTGCGAATTAGTCTTTTAAGGCGGTCCCTCAGGTCCCTGGTCAGTCTTAGTGTTTCCTAGTGTTTCCTCCATCCAGAGAAGGCTCCATCTCCCAAGGGCTGAACAGGGAGCATGTGTCTCATGGCTGCAGCAGAGAGAGCGGTGTGTGAGCCTCTGGGCTGCTGGGGTGAGTGCACCCTTACCAGAATACTGGGTGGAGGAGGTCCGATGTACGGCTGCGAGCAACCCTCCTTAGGCAGGAGGTGACCCCGATTCAGGCTTCTTCTGAGCCCAGGCGTGGAGAGAGGTGCCGATGCACCATCCCCTTGGTGGCTCTGGCGGGGGGGGAGCGCATACCCACAGCCAGAGGCCACTGGACCCGGAAGACACGGCGCGTCATTTCCAGGGCAGGTCATCAGCACGCATTGGGGATCTGGACCAACCCCCTGACCAGAGCACTTTTTACAATTTGGCACTGCGTCGCTTTAACTGCTAATTGCGCGATCATGCAATGCTGTACCCAAACGAAATTTGCGTCCTTTTCTTCCCACAAATAGAGCTTTCTTTTGATGGTATTTGATCACCTCTGCGGTTTTTATTTTTTGCGCTATAAACAGAAAAAGACCGGAAATGTTTAAAAAATTATATTTTCTACTTTTTGTTTTAAAAAAAATCCAATAAACTCAATTTTAGTCATACATTTAGGCCAAAATGTATTCGGCCACATGTCTTTGGTAAAAAAAAATGTCAATAAGTGTATATTTATTGGTTTGTGCAAAAGTTATAACATCTACAAACTAGGGTACATTTTCTGGAATTTACACAGCTTTTAGTTTATGACTGCCTATGTCATTTCTTGAGGTGCTAAAATGGCAGGGCAGTACAAACCCCCACAAATGACCCCATTTTGGAAAGTAGACACCCCAAGGAAATTGCTGAGAGGCATGTTGAGCCCATTGAATATTATTTTTTTTTGTGATTGAATAATGACAAAAAAAAAAATTTACAAAAAGTTGTCACTAAATGATATGTTGCTCACACAGGCCATGGGCATATGTGGAATTGCACCCCAAAATACATTTAGCTGCTTCTCCTGAGTACGGGGATACCACATGTGTGGGACTTTTTGGGAGCCTAGCTGCGTACGGGGCCCCGAAAAACCAAGCACCGCCTTCAGGATTTCTAAGGGCGTAAATTTTTGATTTCACTCCTCACTACCTATCACAGTTTTGAAGGCCATAAAATGCCCAGATGGCACAACCTCCCCCCAAATGACCCCATTTTGGAAAGTAGACACCCCAAGCTATTTGCTGAGATGCATGGTGAGTATTTTGCAGCTCTCATTTGTTTTTGAAAATGAAGAAAGAAAAGAAAAATGTATTTTTTTTCTTTTTTCAATTTTCAAAAGTTTGTGACAAAAAGTGAGGTCTGCAAAATACTCACTATACCTCTCAGCAAATAGCTTGGGGTGTCTACTTTCCAAAATGGGTTCATTTGGGGGGGGGGGGGGGTTGTGCCACCTGGGCATTCCATGGCCTCCGAAACTGTGATAGGCAGTGAAGAGTGAAATCAAAAATTTACTTAGAAAGCCTGAAGGCGGTGCTTGGTTTTCGGGGTCCCGTGCGCGGCTAGGCTCCCGAAAAGTCTCACACATGTGGTATCCCCGTACTCAGGAGAAGCAGCAGAATGTATTTTGGGGTGTAATTTCACATATTTCCATGGCATGTTTGAGCAATATATCATTTAGTGACAACTTTGTGCAAAAAAAAAAAAAAAATTGTCTGTCTTTTTCCCTCAACTTGTGTCACAATATAAAATATTCCATGGACTCGACATGCCTCTCAGCAAATAGCTTGGGGTGTCTACTTTCCAAAATGGGGTCATTTGGGGGGGTTTTGAACTGTCCTGGCATTTTATGCACAACATTTAGAAGCTTATGTCACACATCACCCACTCTTCTAACCACTTGAAGACAAAGCCCTTTCTGATACTATTTGTTTACATGAAAAAAAAAAATTTTTTTGAAAGAAAATTACAATTTTAATGCACTAAAACACACTATCTTGCCCAAATGTTTGATGAAATAAAAAAGATGATCTTAGGCCGAGTACATGGATACCAAACATGACATGCTTTAAAATTGCGCACAAACGTGCAGTGGCGACAAACTACATACATTTTTAAAAGCCTTTACAGGTTACCACATTAGATTTACAGAGGAGGTCTACTGCTAAAATTACTGCCCCCGATCTGACCTTCGCGGTGATACCTCACATGCATGGTGCAATTGCTGTTTTTTTTTTAATCAGAAAAAGGGTTTATTGTGCCACCAAAGACAAAAAACACAGTACATATCATTTCACAAAGAATGACATATGTTATGACGGCAGAGCATGCATTGTGCAAATAAAGATCAGTAAAACAGTGGCACCAAAAGAAATTGCTTTAAAACATCTTACCTAAAAAGGAGAAGGAGAGTTGTGTCGGACAGGCAAACATAGCCCCTCCGACCCAACACAGCCAAGAAAATGACCAACAGGCCATCTAATAACACTGTCCACAGCCTGCCCAACCATATGAACTCATCCTCAAACAGATGTAGGCATATGTCCCATGTTTCGTCATTCACTTCCCCTAAGTCCTCTATCCAGCCCCGTCTACTCGGCAGAGACATGGAATCTTGTATAGGTGACAACAAATAGGAGTAAATACGGGATATTAGGCCCTTTTTCTCCTGACCGTAGAAAACATCCTTTATCAGGGAGTGATTGGCAAGTGATAGAGTGGAGGTCTGACCTTGGGCCTGGAGAGCATGCCGTACCTGAAGGTATCTGTAGAATTGATGCCTGGGAAGGTTAAGTTCTGTTTGCAGTTCCAAAAATGATTTTAGTACGTTTTGGTTATATAATTGGGAGATATTACAAATTCCGGCCAGCCTCCACGTCTGGAAGCCGTCCAATTTGCATACCTCTGTCAAGTTGGGGTTATCCCATAATGGGGTTTCTGCCAGAAATCCTAAAATCTTCAAACTGGACCTGACCACCGACCAGAGTTTTTTCAGGAGAATAACAGTGGGTGCTGTTTGTGGAAGGTGATGTAACCCCCGCCTCCAAGCTCGTTAGCACCGAGGTATTCTGCGTTCCAGTGCGCAATATGTTTTCAACTGAGTCAGATTCGCCCAGTAACGCAAAACCACTTAATTGTTGTAGTTGAGAGGCATAAAAATAGAGTTTAGGGTTAGGGACTGCAGCTCCTCCCCGATCTTTGCCATATTGCAGAGTAGAAAGACTTATTCTGGCCACTTTTTTTTCCATATCAAGGACCTAAACAAAGTATCAATACGGTTGAACCATCTGCGGGGTATCCACTACGGAGAATTATGCATAATGTATAGTAGTTGGGGTCCCCAAACCATTTTAATTAAATGTATTCTTCCTATTACTGACAGTGGAAGTTTGCACCAGGTATTACACGTCATTTGGAGTCTTTTGAAAAGGGGTAGGAGATTGTCCTCTAAATATGTCAGTGGGTTAGCAGACACCTGTACTCCCAGATATTTAAACGAGGAAACTACTTTGAGGGACTCCGCAGCAGCCGGCAGCGAGATAGTTGGATCATCTACTGGTAGAAGGACAGATTTGCTCCAATTGATGGAAAATTCTGATAAGGATCCGAATTGTTAGATTACCTGCATTACGTTTGTAAGGGAAGCGTCCACGTCTCCTAAGTATAATAAGGTATCATCCGCGTAAAGGGAGATCTTGTCTGTGATTGGTCCCCTGTTAAAGCCCACAATAGACTGGGATGATCTAACAATAGCCGCGAGTGGTTCAAGGGCCAATGCAAATAACAGGGGTGACAATGGACACCCCCGTCTTGTGCCCCTAAAGAGGGGAAATGGATCTAAAAGGCCTCCATTTATGCAGATCCTAGCCGTGGGGGCTGCGTACAGCAGCCTTACCCATTGAATAAAATTGTCCCCTGGACCAAAGCGCTTCAAAACTTCCCATAGGTAAGGCCATTCAACGCTATCAAAGGCCTTAGCCGCGTCTAGGGATAGGATCGCTCTTCATCCCAGGTTATCAACTGATATCTGGAGGTTGAGAAAGAGTCGCCTGATGTTAAGGGCTGTTGATCTCGATGTGATAAACCCTGATTGGTCCCTGTGGACCACTTTATGAATAACTTTGGCTAGCCTGGTAGCCAGGACCCTTGCCAGTAGTTTTCCGTCAGTTGTTAATAGTGAAATGGGCCTATAAGAATCTGGGGAATGAGCCTCTTTGTAAATTATCAGCAACACAGTCAGCGCAAAAACCCTCAAAAATAAAGCAAAGCTGCTGAACACTAAAGGTAAATATATAAATCCTTTCACGTGGTACAATAAAAAAGATAGTGCAGCGCTGTAATCTGAAACTATAATAAATGTCCATAAATGAACAATCTGTATCAACGGTGGTGCAGAGTGCTTCATGCAAATCCAAAGTGCTCTTAAATCCGTGCTCCCCCTCTTGTCAGTCAAACCGCTCACCTTGTTAAAAGGACCCCTGAACAAACAGGAAGGTCAGATAAGCGTTCACCACTCAAATGGTGGTCAGGATAATGTCTTGGCTGAAAGGCAGGAACCTCTTCCTTTGTAAGGATCAACACTTTTCTTTTCGATATGCATGGGATAAACAAAGAAGATACATAGTGCTCTCTGTATGACTTTAAAAATGATTCCTTTATTAAAAGACAGGTACTCACATAATTAGCACTATGGCCAGTGCTAGGCTAAAAGGCGCATAATAGTAACAGATGACAGTGTAAGATGACTGCAGGGGCGTCTAAACCAGGATAAAACCAATCCGCACGCGTATCGTCCGATGGGACTTCCTCAGCGGTCTATGGATCCTTAGGTAAAGTCAGTATTAAATATACAAGCCCCATGTTTAAATCATCTGTTGTTAATTACTCCCGAGTGGCGCTCGTCCAATCAGAACGCTCAATTCGGGAGTAGGAAGTGTAAAAAGGTGCAATGTTGGTGATGGTATCCATAGCGATCGGCGTCGTGATGTCACGACGCCAGACCGCAAGGCTAACACGTCTGTGCCAGCTTCCCCTTCTTGAGTATACAGGAAGGGAATCAGCTGCTTCAATTGGCTAATAGATTTGGAGGAGGCGTGTTGTAATAACAACACATGACGCGATCGCGTCATCCCCATTACGCGGCGTATGATCACGTGACTAGCCACGTCACGAGAACGACCTTCCAGCAGTAATGGCGTCCCACACTGAGCGTCTAACAGTGCGGTCGTCCCTTCACAATGACGCGATCGCGTCATCATAATGACGCAGTTTCCGGTCACGTGGTCACATGCGTCAATGGGTACCTCCTACAATAGTTTGAAACAGAAAAAACAAATAAGCTAGGATAGGGTGAGAGTATGTCACGTGATGTGGTACTGCAGCTGAAAAAAGAAATGTAAGCAGAGAAGGGATAGTAGGTGGCGTCTCCTAAGTGAAAGAGAAATCAGTACCCATAACCCGCTAATGCAATCAGCACCATTGTGCTGAGCTATTCTAATTCAGCAAACATAATCACATAATGTCACTATTAAATTAGATAAATCTGAAGTATAATTTCTAAAAATAAAAATAAAAAATAAAAATTATACTAAAGACAAATGTCCCACCATAGGTAAATAAAATTATATTAATATAAAAACATAAAAACATAAATAAGACACTTCCCTGCAGCCACCTTTCACAACAGAGTCATCATACAAATAAATATCAAGTCAGTAAATCCCTGATTCTTATATATAATATATAATACATAAAGGACTCACCGATATAAAATAGATTATCTATCTGAAATGAAGCAGTTCAAATCGAACTCGACATTGAGCCCCTTGGGTACTCCCACATGGGTCTCGTACACCCAGAAAGACTCGCGGCGGCTCAATTGTCTTATAAAGTTACCCCCTCGCCAGTGGGGTGTAACGTTTTCGACTCCCCAAAATTTCAATTTAGCGGGACTGCGCTTATGACATATTTTAAAATGCTTGGAGACATTATGTGAGTCTAATCCTTTTTTAATATTAGTGATGTGTTCACCAATACGGACATGCAAGGGGCGAGACGTTCTACCCACATATTGTAAGCCGCACTCACATTCCATCATATAAACCACCCCTGTCGTGGAGCATGTAATAAAATCTTTTATCTGATAAATCTTCCTCGTTGCTGTAGCTGTAAATTCTTTGCGTTTTTTAATATTCCCCCTCGCTTGTTTACAAGCTGGACAGCGTCCACATGCATAAAAACCTGTCAAGATGTTAGATAACCTATTTTCGGAAGCAAGAGGTGGATCAATAACCCCCGGAGCAAGCTTATCTCTGAGGGAGGGGGCCCTTTTGTAGACAAACTGGGGACGTTCAGGAAGGACAGGGCCGAGAATTTTATCTTGCTTTAGAATGGGCCAGTATCTCCGAATGATCTTTTCAAATTTCTTGTATTGGACGTTATAGTCCAAAACAATCCTTATATTCCCTGTATTATCTTGTTTAACCCTGGGACCATTGGAAACAAGAGTGGTTCTGTCCATCTTGCGGACAGTCTCAATATGTTTCATAATGTCTGATTTGTTGTATCCTTTTTGGACAAAACGTGTTGATAGGATATCAGACTGTACAAGATACTCCTGTTCATGTGTACAATTCCGCCTAATGCGTACAAATTGCCCCTTAGGAATGTTGCACAACCATTGTAAATGGTGGCAACTTCCGAGGGGGATGTACGCATTACGGTCAGTGGGTTTAAAGTGGTTTCTTAATTCTAACCCGTTATCTTTTAGATGAATATCAAGATCTAAATACGTAACATGATCGTTACCCACATTCCAGGAGAGGACGATATTTCTATCGTTCTCATCCAATTTTTTCATAAAAATGTCGAGGTTCGATCTGTCACCATTCCAAATCATGATAATATCATCGATGTACCGTTGGTAACAGATGAGTTCCGGGGGTGTGTTCTTATAGATCACTTCTTCCTCCCAGTGTGCCATAAATAAGTTGGCAACACTGGGAGCAAAACGAGCCCCCATTGCCACTCCCCTTGTTTGGAGAAAAAACCGTCTATTGTACCAAAAATAATTTTTGGCTAAACAAAATCTTAAACAATCCAGAATAAAGTTCTTTTGTCTTTTTGTCAGATCAGCTGATCCAAATGCCCACTGTACTGAAGTCAGCGCATCTTCATGGCTGATGATCGTATAGAGGGAACTAACATCCGCTGTAATTAATACACAAGAAGATGTAAGTGGGAGAGACTCTAAGATGTGGATAATATGTTTAGTATCTTTTACAAAAGAGCGGGTTTTTATGACCATAGGCTGTAGAAAATGGTCTATATATTGACCCAGTCTGGAGGAGACTGAGTCAATCCCATTGACTATGGGACGACCAGGGGGGTGGGTACTGTTTTTGTGTATTTTAGGCAAAAAATAAATAATAGGAGTACGGCAAAAAAAAGGATCCAAATACGAAGCTTCTTTTGAGCTAAGGACACCAATGTGTTTCCCTCTTGCTATAAGGTAGTGTAACTCCTCTTTGTATTGGAGCATCGGGTCCTTCGTTAGTAAAACATAAGTGTTGTGATCTGCCAGTATATTCTCCATTTCATTGTTATAATATGTTTTACTTAAGACAACCAAACCCCCTCCCTTGTCAGCTGGGGGTATAACCAGATCTTTGCGTTCAGTCAAGGACTCAATTCCTCTTTTGATATGTAAAGGATCGTTAATTTTCCGGACTTTTAATGCATCCAGATCTTTGTTAACCATGTTCCTAATGGGGCTTGTATATTTAATACTGACTTTACCTAAGGATCCATAGACCGCTGAGGAAGTCCCATCGGACGATACGCGTGCGGATTGGTTTTATCCTGGTTTAGACGCCCCTGCAGTCATCTTACACTGTCATCTGTTACTATTATGCGCCTTTTAGCCTAGCACTGGCCATAGTGCTAATTATGTGAGTACCTGTCTTTTAATAAAGGAATCATTTTTAAAGTCATACAGAGAGCACTATGTATCTTCTTTGTTTATCCCATGCATATCGAAAAGAAAAGTGTTGATCCTTACAAAGGAAGAGGTTCCTGCCTTTCAGCCAAGACATTATCCTGACCACCATTTGAGTGGTGAACGCTTATCTGACCTTCCTGTTTGTTCAGGGGTCCTTTTAACAAGGTGAGCGGTTTGACTGACAAGAGGGGGAGCACGGATTTAAGAGCACTTTGGATTTGCATGAAGCACTCTGCACCACCGTTGATACAGATTGTTCATTTATGGACATTTATTATAGTTTCAGAATGAGCCTCTTTACCAGGTTTCAAAAGAAGCACAATGATCGCTTCATTCATGGATTAACCACTTCAGCCCCGGAAGGATTTACCCCCTTCCTGACCAGAGCTCTTTTTACAATTTGGCACTGTGTCGCTTTAACTGCTAATTGCGCGGTCATGCAATGCTGTACCCAAACGAAATTTGCGTCCTTTTATTCCCACAAATAGAGCTTTCTTTTTATGGTATTTGATCACCTCTGCGGTTTTTATTTTTTGCGCTATAAATGGAAAAAGACAGAATATTTTGAAAAAAAATTATATTTTCTACTTTTTGTTATAAAAAAAATCCAATAAACTCAATTTTAGCCATACATTTAGGCCAAAATGTATTCGGCCACATGTCTTTGGTAAAAAAAATGTCAATAAGCGTATATTTATTGGTTTGCGCAAAAGTTATAGCGTCTACAAACTAGGGTACATTTTCTGGAATTTACACAGCTTTTAGTTTATGACTGCCTATGTCATTTCTTGAGGTACTAAAATGGCAGGGCAGTACAAAACCCCCCCAAATGACCCCATTTGGGAAAGTAGACACCCCAAGGAAATTGCTGAGAGGCATGTTGAGCCCATTGAATATTTATTTTTTTTGTCCCAAGTGATTGAATAATGACAAAAAAAATTACAAAAAGTTGTCACTAAATGATATATTGCTCACACAGGCCATGGGCATATGTGGAATTGCACCCTAAAATACATTCAGCTGCTTCTCCTGAGTATGGGGATACCACATGTGTGGGACTTTTTGGGAGCCTAGCGGCGTATGGGGCCCTGAAAACCAATCACTGCCTTCAGGATTTCTAAGGGCGTAAATTTTTGATTTCACTCCTCACTACCTATCACAGTTTTGAAGGCCATAAAATGCCAAGATGACACAAAACCCCCCCAAATGACCCCATTTTGGAAAGTAGACACCCCAAGCTATTTGCTGAGAGGCATGTTGAGTCCATGGAATATTTTATATTTTGACACAAGTTGCGGGAAAGTGACAATTTTTTTGCACAAAGTTGTCACTAAATGATATATTGCTCAAACATGCCATGGGCATATGTGCAATTACACCCCAAAATACATTCTGCTGCTTCTCCTGAGTACGGGGATACCACATGTTTAGGACTTTTTGGGAGCCTAGCCGCGTACGGGGCCCCGAAAACCAAGCACCGCCTTCAGGATTTCTAAGGGCGTAAATTTTTTATTTCACTCCTCACTACCTATCACAGTTTTGAAAGCCATAAAATGCCAAGATGGCACAAAACCCCCCAAATGACCCCATTTTGGAAAGTAGACACCCCAAGCTATTTGCTGAGAGGCATGTTGAGACAATGGAATATTTTATTTTTTGACACAAGTTGCGGGAAAGTGACAATTTTTTTTTTTTTGCACAAAGTTGTCACTAAATGATATATTGCTCACACAGGCCATGGGCATATGTGGAATTGCACCCCAAAATACATTCAGCTGCTTCTCCTGAGTATGGGGATACCACATGTGTGGGACTTTTTGGGAGCCTAGCTTCATACGGGGCCCCAAAAACCAAGCACCGCCTTCAGGATTTCTAAGGGCGTAAAGTTGTGATTTCACTCCTCACTACCTATCACAGTTTTGAAGGCCATAAAATGCCCAGATGGCACAAAACTAGGGGTGCAACGGATCGTCACCGATCCGTGATCCGAACGGGCCAGGCTGTTCGGATGGGCACACCCGCGATCCGCGGTGCGCTCCGCGGCCTCGGGTTTTAGGAAAGGCCGCGGCTTCGGCCTAGCTCTGGAGCCGCGGCCATCTTGGTACACCCGGCGGCGCTCAGCTGCGTGCTGACGTCATCACCCCGCCCTCAACTCGTGGGTCCGGCGGCTGGCTTGGCGGCTTCTCTTAACACTAAGGTAAGACTAACAGCACTGTAATGTATACAGTTGGGAGTCTGTGGATATTACATTGAGGACATGTGGACTGGCTATATTACAGTGGGGGACATGTGGCTATATTACAGTGGGGGACATGTGGTTATATTACAGTGGGGGACATGTGGCTATATTACAGTGGGGGACATGTGGCTATATTACAGTGGGGGACATGTGGACTGGCTATATTACAGTGGGGGAAATGTGGACTGGCTATATTACAGTGGGGGAAATGTGGACTGGCTATATTACAGTGGGGGACATGTGGACTGGCTATATTACAGTGGGGGACATGTGGATTGGCTATATTACAGTGGGGGACATGTGGACTGGCTATATTACAGTGGGGGACATGTGACTATATTACAGTGGCTGACATGTGGACTGGCTATATTACAGTGGGGGACATGTGGCTATATTACAGTGGGGGACATGTGGACTGGCTATATTACAGTGGGGGACATGTGGCTGTATTACAGTGGGGGACATGTGGCTGTATTACAGTGGGGGACATGTGGCTATATTACAGTGGGGGACATGTGGCTATATCACAGTGGGGAACATGTAGCTATATTACAGTGGGGGACATGTGGACTGGCTATATTACAGTGGGGGAAATGTGGACTGGCTATATTACAGTGGGGGACATGTGGACTGGCTATATTACAGTGGGGGACATGTGGATTGGCTATATTACAGTGGGGGACATGTGGACTGGCTATATTACAGTGGGGGACATGTGGCTATATTACAGTGGCTGACATGTGGACTGGCTATATTACAGTGGGGGACATGTGGCTATATTACAGTGGGGGACATGTGGACTGGCTATATTACAGTGGGGGACATGTGGCTGTATTACAGTGGGGGACATGTGGCTGTATTACAGTGGGGGACATGTGGCTATATTACAGTGGGGGACATGTGGCTGTATTACAGTGGGGGACATGTGGCAATATTACAGTGGGGGACATGTGGCTATATTACAGTGGGGGACATGTGGCTGTATTACAGTGGGGGACATGTGGCTATATTACAGTGGGGAACAGGTGTTCTGTCACATTAGCAACCATGTAAGGTCAGCAGGTTTGCTGTTGCTTTTAAAATCTAACATCTAAACAGTCTGTCCGGTCTACAAATACTGTATTTATGCATATAAGCTCGGTTTTGTGTTGAAAATAGCTTTTAAATCTAAAACTCTGGTGGGTGTAACAAGATTTGTGTGTTTTTTTTGGGGGGTTTTTTTTGCTGATCCGAAAATGATCTGATCCGTGACTCTGATCCGAGGATCGATCCGATCCGTGAGTTTTTTGATCCGCTGCACCCCCACACAAAACCCCCCCAAATGACCCCATTTTGGAAAGTAGACACCCCAAGCTATTTGCTGAGAGGCATGTTGAGTCCATGGAATATTTTATATTTTGACACAAGTTGCGGGAAAGTGACAATTTTTTTTTTTTTTTTTTGCACAAAGTTGTCACTAAATGATATATTGCTCAAACATGCCATGGGCATATGTGGAATTACACCCCAAAATACATTCTGCTGCTTCTCCTGAGTACGGGGATACCACATGTGTGGTACTTTTTGGGAGCCTAGCTTCATACGGGGCCCCGAAATCCAATCACCGCATTCAGGATTCCTAAGGGCGTAAATTTTTGATTTCACTCCTCACTACCTATCACAGTTTCGAAGGCCATAAAATGCCAAGATAGCACAAAACCCTCCAAAATGACCCCATTTTGGAAAGTAGACACCCCAAGCTATTTGCTGAGAGGCATGGTGAGTATTTTGCAGCTCTCATTTGTTTTTGAAAATGAAGAAAGACAAGAAAAATGTATTTTTTTTGTCTTTTTTCAATTTTCAAAAGTTTGTGACAAAAAGTGAGGTCTGCAAAATACTCGCTATACCTCTCAGCAAATAGCTTTGGGTGTCTATTTTCCAAAATGGGGTCATTTGGGGGGGGGTTGTGCCATCTGGGCATTCCATGGCCTCCGAAACTGTAATAGGCAGTGAAGAGTGAAATCAAAAATTTACGCCCTTAGAAAGCCTGAAGGCGGTGCTTGGTTTTCGGGGTCCCGTACGTGGCTAGGCTCCCAAAAAGTCTCACACATGTGGTATCCCCATACTCAGGAGAAGCAACAGAATTTATTTTGGGGTGTAATTTCACATATTCCCATGGCATGTTTGAGCAATATACCATTTAGTGACAACTTTGTGCAAAAAAAAAAAATGTGTCTTTTTCCCGCAACTTGTGTCACAATATAAAATATTCCATGGACTCGACATGCCTCTCAGCAAATAGCTTGGGGTGTCTACTTTCCAAAATGGGGTCATTTGGGGGGGTTTTGAACTTTCCTGGCATTTTATGCACAACATTTAGAAGCTTATGTCACACATCACCCACTCTTCTAACCACTTGAAGACAAAGCCCGTTCTGACACTTTTTGTTTACATGAAAAAATTAATTTTTTTTGCAAGAAAATTACTTTGAACCCCCAAACATTATATATTTTTTTAAAGCAAATGCCCTACAGATTAAAACATCTGCTCGTATCGTGCCCTGGTCATGGAGGCCGAGAACACGGGCATATGGTAAATTGGGTCAGTGGACCAATATGACCGCAACTCACTCATTTTAGTTATGCCCATGAGGAGGGAAAGGCCCAGAAAGATCTTAAATTCGGAGATCGTAATTGGTCTCCAATCTCTGGTAAGGGAGGACTGGTGAATAGTGGCGATGTGTTGACCAGCGTACAAATTGCTTTGGTCCACAATAGATCTATAGAGATCTTCGGTGAAAAACAGTGAATAAAAATCAAGTAAAATCAACTGTTTCCACCTGAATTCCGGGTTTGCCAGTGAATGGGGGAAATACGGGTGCTGCAGAAGTGGTGGGTTCCCAATTAGGATTGGCGAATGCAGCAGGAAGGGCACTATGGGCACGACGGGCCTGTGTTCATCTTCTTGGTGGCAGCGGGACACTACTTGTGCTTGCCACCTCACCAGCTTGAACTGCACTTATGGGACTCACCACGTCACCACGTGATACTACAGTGCTGGATGTACGACCAGGGTGTACTAGGCCGCTGGTTGCTTGCCAGTTCACCAGAAGGAATAGCGGCGCTAGTACTGCTCTGCTCCATACGAGGGACCTGCAGTTCTTGCACATCAACGACAGAAGAAGAAGTTCAGGGTCTGGTACGCCTGACCTTGGCAGGGACCAAAACTCCGTCGTCAGAGCTATCTGTCATGGAGCCGCTGTCCTCTACAGGATCGTATTCTGAGCCTGAATCTGACAGATGAGTGACTTCCTCTTCACTATCTGTCATGCTCAGAAACGTGTAGGCCTCTTCACTAGTGTACCGTCGGTTTGCGTGGTTAGGGGTACACTAGTGAGACTCACTGGTAAAAAAGCTCCTGACTGTCAGCGACTGTATCAAAACGCTACCAACAAAAACTGTTAGCGAGCGCAGGGATCAGGCCTGACTCTGCGAACGCTGCAGTTATGTGTGTTTAGTGTTTTGTAAGTGACAGTGATTGATCAATACTGCACTTGGGTGGGCTGGGCAGGGCTGGGCCGAGGGGCAAAACGCAGGTGCTAGCAGGTATCTGGGCTGATCCCGCTAACACTGCATTTTTGGGAACCCTAAACTGCTGGGGACGCTAGTATAGATCTGATCGGATCAGATATTGATCCGTTCAGATACTATACCACTAAGGGAGGTGTATGCTGCGTGCGTGGGTGTTAGGGGTACTGGCACTAACCTGACGCTGCCTGGGGAGACGCAGACCTTATCTGACCCTAAAACTTAACTTATATCACCGCCGGGTGATCAGGGGGCTAAACCTTTATTAGGTAATAAACGGCGGGTGCCCTGAAACTATAATAAACAAACTAACTAACCAGTATCATCCGTAACAGTTATATGGTGATCAGTGGTGAAAGGGTTAACTAGGGGGCAATCAGGGGGTTAAAACCTTTATTAGGTAGTATATGGGGGTCCCTGACGCTATAAAACACTGACGGCGAACCTATATATTTACCTCCCTAACTAGCGTCACCTGTGACACTAATACAGCGATCAGAAAAACGATTGCTTAGTGACACTGGCGACGGGGGGTGATCAAGGGGTTAAAACTTTATTAGGGGGGGTTAGGGGGGTATCCTAGACCTAAAGGGGGCCTAACACTAACTGCCCTACCACTTCTAACTGTCACAAACTGACACCAATGCAAAAATCAGTAAAAAAAAAAAAAAAAAATGCTATTGGCGTCACTGTGACAGGGGGTACAGGGGGGTGATGGGGGGTGAAAAGTGTGCCTAGAGTTTTCTACTGTTAGTGTAGTGTTGGTGCAGACTTACTTGATGTCTTCTCTCCTCGGCGCCGGAACGAAAAAGACCGACTCGAGGAGAGATGACATCACTTCCTCTGCCGCTGTTTACATTACAGAGGCAGAGGAAGATTGTCATTCGTTGGGAGCGATCGCGAGGGGGTGGCCACGAATGAGTGGCCTCCCCCTCAGCATTGATCTCTCCCCTAACGATGCCGACTGCCTCATACCAGGTACGTGATTTTGCCTGCCCGTGCCATTCTGCCGCAGTATATCTGCTTTAGGCAGTCGGCAAGTGGTTAAAGGAACAGGAGCACACTGGACACCCAGCAAGAGCACAATGGCAGCAAAGGTGTACAGTGTGTCCCCGGACAAAATATACACCAGTAACAAACAAATGGCCCCTGCTCCCACCTATAACTGGCCTTCACAGCAAGGAGCACATGGAAGGGCTATCACATGAAATACAAAAACAGAACATTCCATAGCTCAACTCACCAACCAGTCTGCCAACTGACCAAATTAACCTGTCCAATAGTCTGCTTTAAAAACGGGGGTTTAGTTAGCATGCATTTGGCAAAGGCCTCTTGCAGCTTATGCATCCCTTTAAGGGTGATTGGGCTGCCTCCAGGCCCACCTGCCCCTCATCTATCCATTTAATGCATGTGCTTCCATTGTGGAGACGCTTATAAATTCAGTAGTGTTAGGACTGCAAGCATACACAGGGTGCCATGAAGAGGCCTTGCAGCTTATGCATGAGTTTGCAAATGCGTGCTAACCAAACCCCTGTTTTTAAAGCAGACTGTTGGACAGGTTAATTTGGTCAGTTGGCAGACTGGTTGGTGAGTTGAGCTATGGAATGTTCTGTTTTTGTCAGCAGCTTGCCATCAAAAAGTCACCTGGACTGGATGGCTTGACGGCTGAGTTTTACAAAACCTTTAAGTCTATTCTGGCCCCACATTCAGGGCCGGTGCTACCACTAGGCAAACTAGGCGGCCGCCTAGGGCGCCCTGCTGCCTAGGGGGCACCCGGCCACTGGTTTTCCTACTCTCTTCTCTCTGCAGCAAGCAACTAAGTCTCAGCATCAGCAGGCAGCCGCAGCTCCGTTCACACATAGTGTCAGAGATGCAGCAGTGGTGGAGGACTGTGTCTGTGTCCCGACTCCCACAGCAAGCAAACATTCATTGATGGGCACTGGTAGTCTGTATTGAAGGGCACTGGTAGGCTGCATTTGATGGGTGCTGGTGAGGTTACATTTGATGGGCGCTGGTGAGGCTACATTTGATGGGCGCTGGTGAGGCTACATTTGATGGGCGCTGGTGAGGCTGCATTTGATGGGCGCTGGTGAGGCTGCATTTGATGGGCGCTGGTGAGGCTGCATTTGATGGGCGCTGGTGAGGCTGCATTTGATGGGCGCTGGTGAGGCTGCATTTGATGGGCGCTGGTGAGGCTGCATTTGATGGGCGCTGGTGAGGCTACATTTGATGGGCGCTGGTGAGGCTACATTTGATGGGCGCTGGTGAGGCTACATTTGATGGGCGCTGGTGAGGCTACATTTGATGGGCGCTGGTGAGGCTGCATTTGATGGGCGCTGGTGAGGCTACATTTGATGGGCGCTGGTGAGGCTGCATTTGATGGGCGCTGGTGAGGCTACATTTGATGGGTGCTGGTTGGGGCTGCATTTGATGGCGCTGGTGAGGCTACATTTGATGGGCGCTGGTGAGGCTGCATTTGATGGGTGCTGGTGAGGCTGCATTTGATGGGTGCTGGTGAGGCTGCATTTGATGGGTGCTGGTGAGGCTGCATTTGATGGGTGCTGGTGAGGCTGTATTCGATGGGTGTTTTATTAAAAAGGTGCGATTTGCATGGGCAGGGAAAAGAGGGCGGGGGGGGGGGGGGGCGGCAAAATGAGGTTTCGCCTAGGGTGTCAAAAATCCTTGTACCAGCCCTGCCCACATTTGTTAGAAGTTTTTAACCGTTGCCTTGCTGAAGGGGTGCTTTTCTCTTCCTTGAGGCACTCGGCTGTGATTCTTCTTTCAAAAGGTAAAGATCCTTCGATGATTGAGAATTGGCGCCCCATCAGCCTTCTCAATATCGATAGAAAGTTGCTGGCAAAGATATTTTTCTGGCGCCTATCGTCAGTAGCAAAGTCTTTGCTTTCTCGCCTTCAGCACTGTTCGGTCCAGGGTAGGAGCACCTTCACAGCGGTTTTAGCTGTCCGGGAGGCCTTGGAGCGGTGCAGGGCTGCAGGCTGGGGAATGTATTTGCTGACATTGGATCAGGTAAAGGCTTTTGATCGTGTTAACCATGAGTACCTGTGGTTGCTCCTTAGTAAGTACGGCCGGGTGGTTTTGTTGATTGGTTGAAAGTCTTGTATAAGGGGGCAGAAAGTTTTCCTCTTGTTAATGGTTGGGTTGGGCAGTCCTTTGAGGTTGGCTCTGGGGTGCACCAGGGTTGTCGCCTGAGTCCCCTGCTCTATGTGTTTCAATTGACCCCTTCATCAGGAGGCTAGAGAGCGGCATGTTGTGTGGGGTATCAGTGGGGCTCCCGGGTGAGCCGACATTGAGGGTTGTTGCCTATGCGGACGATGTGTCGGTGATTGTCACTGGGGCGGATGAAGCAGAGGAGATGGTCTCTCTGACATCACGTTATTCTGAAGCATCAGGCTCCAAGATCAATCAGGAAAAGAGTGAAGTTTTCTGGATGGGAAAGGAAGGTGAGGGGTTTGATCTCCTGGGCACCTTTCCAGTGCCCCAAGAAAAAAATTAAGATACTAGGCATTGAATTTGGACCGGGTGATTATGGCCTCAAAAACTGGGAAGGCAGACTGGAAATTGCCAATACTAAGGTGGTCAGCTGTAAGAGATGGAAGTTATCTCTGAGGGAAAAGGTTGATCTGATTAAGACTTACCTGATTACGCTCTTCTTGTATGTCAGCTTTGTCTGCATCTTTCCAGTGCCTCTCTATGCTAGGGTCAGTAGTGTGTTCTTCCAGATGCTGTGGGGGAAAAGACTGAACCCCATCAAGAGCAATGTCACCTATCTATCCAGGAGGGAGGGTGGCTTAGGTATGGTCAACCCAGTTTTTTTCTTTTCCCTGCTTTGGATAACATTGGTAATATACTTGCAGTGGAACCTCCTGGATGGGTAGGCATATTTAGATCTTGGTTTAGGCCTTTTCTACGACTTTGGGAAGAAGGTGGTCAAGTGAAGAATCTCATGGGTCATCATGGTCAGCTACCAGCCTATGTCACTCCAAGCCTTAAGTTACTGCAGCAGTGGCGATTTTCCGCTGAAGATCTCAGATCGGTTCAGAGGAAAGTCTTTATGATTCGAGTCTTGAGCGAAGTCTTTCATGATCCACTGGCCTTAAGGTATTTGCCCAGGCCCAATTTTGAGGGCAGGGTTAAGACTGATTATTTTTGGATAGAGTCCCCTTTAAATTTAGGGATCTGGCCTGGTTGTGCTCCCATGGGAGGCTCTATGTTCGGGGCAATTTGAAAATCCACAGTGAGTTGGATCGTAGCTGTCCTCGGGAGGAGTGTGCAAGTGAGGAGGAGACCAGGGACCATTTTCTGCTTCATTGCCCTTTTAACATAGAGGTGTACAAACAGGTGGGGCGGGCCCTCGGTGTTCCTTTCCTCTCCAGGCTGGGTTATGCTGAGTGGGTATACGGAGTATTCAATACTGGTGGTGTTTTTTGTTTGGATACTGTCAGGGCTGGGCTCAGCCCTTCCTTCTCTGAGCTTGCTGCTCAGCTGTCGGCTAATTGCCAGCTCCCATCTCTCTCCACAGTGACGCAGCTGTTGATGATCTGCTCGTCAGTCCTGGCTACTTAACCGCTTAACTGCAGAAGGGCTTGTATAGGCAAAATCACGTACCTGTACGTTGCCCTTTAAGAGGCGGCCAGCGGGTGCGCGCGGCAAGCTCCGTGAGTCGGGTCACGGGTCCCGTGGACTCGATTGCCGCAGGGATACTCGCGATCGCCTTACGGGGAGGAAGAACGGGGAGATGCTGATGTAAACAGCATCTCCCCGTTCTGCCTAGTGACCGTGTCACTCGATCTCTGCTCCCTGTCATCGGAGCAGAGATCAGTGACATCACACACACAGCCCATCCCCCTGACAGTTATAAAACACTCCCTAGTACTGATTTAACCCCTCCCTGCCCCCTAGTGGTTAACCCTTTCACTGCCAGTGTCATTTACACAGGAATCAGTGCATTTTTATAGCACTGATTGCTGTATAAATGACAATGGTCCCAAAAAACGCGTGTCAAAAATGTCCGATGTGTCTGCCATAATGTCGCAGTCACGATAAAAATCGCTGATCGCCGCCATTTAAAAAAAAAAATAAATTATTTATAAAAATGCCATAAAACTATCCCCTATTTTGTAAACGCTATAACTTTTGTGCAAACCGATCAATAATCGCTTATTGCGATTTTTTTACCAAAAATATGTAGAAGAATACGTATCGGCCTAAACTGAGGAAAAAAAATGTTTTTTTATATATATTTTTGGGGGATATTTATTATAGCAAAAAGTTTAAAAAAATGCGTTTTTTTCAAAATTGTCGTTCTATTTTTGTTTATAGCGCAAAAAATAAAAACCGCAGAGGCGATCAAATACCAACAAAAGAAAGCTCTATTTGTGGAAAAAAAAGGACGTCAATTTTGTTTGGGAGCAACGTCGCACAACCGCGCAATTGTCAGTTAAAGCGACGCAGTGCCGAATCGCAAAAAGTGCTCTGGTCAGGAAGGGGGTAAATTCTTCCGGGGCTGAAGTGGTTAAAGCCGTCCAGCTCACTTGATCTCTGCCTTCGCCTTTGGTCACATCACAGAGACTTTCTCCTGCATTCCTGTTGAAGACTTGCTCAGCTGACGTCCCTTCTGGCTCCTGATCCTGCTTGCTGTACTACTACGTTGATCTCTGGCTCTCTGACATTGACATTGGCTGACTACCCGATCTGGTTACTGAACTCTGGCTATGTATTGATTACGCTTACTCTGTTTTGGTAGTGGACTATGTATATATTGTATATACTCTGAACATGGATGTGTATTCCTTTGATTTCTGTTGAAGTTTTTGTACTATGGTTTTGTTTTTTACTTTTGTATAAAATTGGTTGCTTGATTCTTTTCAATAAACGATCAATAGTGCCCCATCATTGGTGTCAGTGGGAGGAATAGTGCCTCATCATTGGTGTCAGTGGGGGGAATAGTGCCTCATCATTGGTGTCAGTGGAAGGAATAGTGCCCCATCATTGATATCAGTGGGAAGAATAGTGCCCCATCGTTGGTGTCAGTGGGAGGAGGAATAGCACCCCATTGTTGGTGTCATTGAGGGGAGGAATAGCCCCCTATTGTTTGTTTCATTGGGAGGAAGAATAGTACCCCATCGTTGATTTTAGTGGGAGGAATAGTGCTCTATCATTGGTATCAGTGGGAGGAATGGTTCCCCATCATTGGTGTCAGTGGAAAAATAGTGCCCCATCATTGGTGTCAGTTGGAGGAATAGTGCCCCATCATTGGTGTCAGTGCGAGGAAGAGTGCCCCATTATTGGTGTCAGTGGGAGGTATAGTGGCTGCATTCCTGGACACTGGTGAGTCTGCATTGCTGGGCACTGGTGAGGCTGCATTGCTGGGCACGGCAGAGTCTGCATTCCTGGGCACTGGTGAGGCTGAATTCCTGGGCACTTGTGAGTCTGCATTCCTGGGCACAGGTTCAGTGAGGCCCTAGGTCCTGCAGGCACTACCGTTTAAATCATATTTTTACTCAACTCCGATTGTGGTGAACTAGGGAATTTTATCAAGGTTGTACCTTGAGCTACCATTGCTTAACCTTTTTATCTTGTTACAATTCCATTATTTGTATGAACATTACAATGTTTGTTTATATTTTATTATTTATCTATGTATCATATGTTTGTTTTTATGCATTTTGCGATTGTAACTTGTATGCTCTAGCATTATGTGAATAAAATTCCTTTACGATCACCCTACTACCTTCTTGCTGTCACGTGCGTCATATAAAGTCCCACCCTTCCCCATAAACACAAACCCCCTTTTTCATGGCCTCTATGTCCGCCCACACTCCAATCCCCGGCGCTGTGCCTCTGAAAAGAAAAGCGGGGGCTGGAAATTTGAAGTCCAGCAGCCTCAAATACATTTGGATGAAAGGTGCTGAATGCCAAGGGGTGAGTGAGCTCACCATCCATCCCTGTCTGTGACTGAAGTCTCCCCCCTTCTCTCTCCTGCCTCTGAGTGAATACACTAAGGTAAATCAGGGTTCTCAGAGCACCCCTTACTTTAGAGTTCCCCCTCCTTAAATCAGGGTTCCCAGAGCATCCTATATGTTGGGGTCCCCAGCGTTCTCCCTTACATCAGAGTCTGCAGAGTCCCCCCTTACAAAAGGGAACTCTGCGAGTTCAGATGTAAAAGGGGAACTCTGTGGACTCTGATGTAAAGGGAGACTCTTGTTATTAACTTCATACGATTAGAAATGTTGTTTATTAGCAAAATATATGTATAGTTTATGCAAAAAAATTTAAATATTGCTGTGCGTCGTTAAAGTGTTCGGGTTTGACTTGAAGAAAAGGAGGCGACCCTACAGTACACCTATAAGGTCACTATGGTTTATTATATTCTTTTTCCACTCAAAGTGATTCTAAAGACCGAAGGTTTTTTTTTTTTAACCTTAAAGCGGAGGTTCACACAAAAATTGAACCTCCGCTTTTTAGAACCCTCCCCACCTCCGGAGTCACATTTGGCACCTTTCAGGGGGGAGGGGGTGCAGATACCTGTCTAAGACAGGTATTTGCACCCACTTCTGGGCATAGACTTCCACGGGACCCTGATGTATGGGGGGGCTCTCTGGGACCCTGATGTATGGGAGGCTCTCTGGGGACCCTGATGTATGGGGGGGGCTCTCTGGGGACCCTGATGTATGGGGGGCTTTCTGGGGACCCTGATGTATGGGGGGGCTCTCTGGGGACCCAGATCTATGGTGGGGCTCTCTGGGACCCTGATGTATGGGGCTCTCTGGGGACCCTGTTGTATGGGGGGCTCCCTGGGGACCCTGATGTATGGGGGGCTCTCTGGGGACCCTGATGTATGGGGGGGGCTCTCTGGGGAGTGGACCCTGATGTAATGGGGGCTCTCTGGAGACCTTAATGTAAGGCGGGGCTCTCTGGGACACTAATGTATGGGGGGGGGCTCTCTGGGGACCCTGATGTATGGGGGGCTCTCTAGAGACCTTGATGTAAGGGAGGGCTCTCTGGGGACCCTGATGTATGGGGGGCTCTCTGGGGACCCTGATGTATGGGGGGCTCTCTGGGACCCTGATGTATGGGGGGCTCTCTGGGGACCCTGATGTATGGGGGGGCTCTCTGGGGACCCTGATGTATGGGGGGGCTCTCTGGGGACCCTGATGTATGGGGGTCTCTCGGGCAACCCTGGTGTATGGGGGGGGCTCTCTGGGGACCCTGATGTATGGGAGGAGGCTCTCTAGGGACCCTGATGTATGGGGGGGCTCTCTGGGGACCCTGATGTATGGGGGGGCTCTCTGGGAACCCTGATGTATGGGGGATGCTCTCTGGGGACCCTGATGTATGGGGGGGCTCTCTGGGGACCCTGATGTATGGGGGGGCTCTCTGGGGACCCTGATGTATGGGGGGGCTCTCTGGGGACTCTGATGTATGGGGGGCTCTCTGGGGACCCTGATGTATGGGGGCTCTCTGGGGACCCTGTTGTATGGAGGGCTCTCTGGGGACCCTGATGTATGGGGGGGCTCTCTGGGGACCCTGATGTATGGGGGGGCTCTCTGGGGAGTGGACCCTGATGTATGGGGGGCTCTCTGGAGACCTTGATGTAAGGCGGGGCTCTCTGGGACCCTAATGGGGGGGCTCTCTGGGGACCCTGATGTATGGAGGGCTCTCTGGAGACCTTGATGTAAGGGAGGGCTCTCTGGGGACCCTGATGTAAGGGGGGCTCTCTGGGGACCCTGATGTATGGAGGGGCTCTCTGGGACCCTGATGTATGGGGGGCTTTCTGGGGACCCTGATGTATGGGGGGGCTCTCTGGGGACCCAGATCTATGGTGGGGCTCTCTGGGACCCTGATGTATGGGGCTCTCTGGGGACCCTGTTGTATGGGGGGCTCCCTGGGGACCCTGATGTATGGGGGGCTCTCTGGGGACCCTGATGTATGGGGGGGGCTCTCTGGGGAGTGGACCCTGATGTAATGGGGGCTCTCTGGAGACCTTAATGTAAGGCGGGGCTCTCTGGGACACTAATGTATGGGGGGGGGCTCTCTGGGGACCCTGATGTATGGGGGGCTCTCTAGAGACCTTGATGTAAGGGAGGGCTCTCTGGGGACCCTGATGTATGGGGGGCTCTCTGGGGACCCTGATGTATGGGGGGCTCTCTGGGACCCTGATGTATGGGGGGCTCTCTGGGGACCCTGATGTATGGGGGGGCTCTCTGGGGACCCTGATGTATGGGGGGGCTCTCTGGGGACCCTGATGTATGGGGGTCTCTCGGGCAACCCTGGTGTATGGGGGGGCTCTCTGGGGACCCTGATGTATGGGAGGAGGCTCTCTAGGGACCCTGATGTATGGGGGGGCTCTCTGGGGACCCTGATGTATGGGGGGGCTCTCTGGGAACCCTGATGTATGGGGGATGCTCTCTGGGGACCCTGATGTATGGGGGGGCTCTCTGGGGACCCTGATGTATGGGGGGGCTCTCTGGGGACCCTGATGTATGGGGGGGCTCTCTGGGGACTCTGATGTATGGGGGGCTCTCTGGGGACCCTGATGTATGGGGGCTCTCTGGGGACCCTGTTGTATGGAGGGCTCTCTGGGGACCCTGATGTATGGGGGGGCTCTCTGGGGACCCTGATGTATGGGGGGGCTCTCTGGGGAGTGGACCCTGATGTATGGGGGGCTCTCTGGAGACCTTGATGTAAGGCGGGGCTCTCTGGGACCCTAATGGGGGGGCTCTCTGGGGACCCTGATGTATGGAGGGCTCTCTGGAGACCTTGATGTAAGGGAGGGCTCTCTGGGGACCCTGATGTAAGGGGGGCTCTCTGGGGACCCTGATGTATGGGGGGGCTCTCTGGGACCCTGATGTATGGGGGGGGCTCTCTGGGGACCCTGATGTATGGGGGGGCTCTCTGGGGACCATGATGTATGGGGGGGCTCTCTGGGACCCTGATGTATGGGGGGCTCTCTGGGGAACCTGATGTATGGGGGGGGCTCTCTGGGGAACCTGATGTATGGGGGGGGCTCTCTGGGGACCCTGATGTATGGGGGGCTCTCGGGGACCCTGATGTATGGGGGGACTCTCTGGGGACCCTGATGTATGGGGGGCTCTCTGGGAACCCTGATGTATGGGGGAGGCTCTCTGGGGACCCTGATGTATGGGGGGCTCTCTGGGGACCCTGATGTATGGGGGGGGCTCTCTGGGGACCCTGATGTATGGGGGGAGGCTCTCTAGGGACCCTGATGTATGGGGGGCTCTCGGGGACCCTGATGTATGGGGTGGCTCTCTGGGGACCCTGATGTATGGGGGGCTCTCTGGGAACCCTGATGTATGGGGGAGGCTCTCTGGGGACCCTGATGTATGGGGGGCTCTCTGGGGACCCTGATGTATGGGGGGCTCTCTGGGGACCCATATCTATGGTGGGGGTCTCTGGGACCCTAATGTATGGGGGCTCTCTGGGGAGCCTGTTGTATGGGGGGCTCTCTTGGGGACCCTGATGTATGGGGGGGCTCTCTGGGGAGTGGACCCCGATGTATGGGGGGGCTCTCTGGAGACCTTGATGTAAGGCGGGGCTCTCTGGGACCCTAATGTATAGGGGGCTCTCTGTAGACCTTGATGTAAGGGAGGGCTCCCTGGGGACCCTAATGTAAGGGGGGCCTCTCTGGGGAGCCTGAGGTAAGGGGAGGCTCTCTGGGGACCCTGATGTAAGGGGGGGCCTCTCTGGGGACCCTGATGTAAGGGGGGGCTCTCTGGGGACCCTGATGTAAGGGGGGGGGCTCTCTGGGGAGCCTGAGGTAAGGGGAGGCTCTCTGGGGACCCTGATGTAAGGGAAGGGCTCTCTGGGGACCCTGATGTAAGGGGGGTCGAGGGCTTTCTGGGGACCCTGATGTAAGGAGGGGGCTCTCTGGGGACCCTTATGTAAGTGGGGGGGCTCTCTGGGTACTTTTTTACATCGGCAGACCACCGTTCTGCCTCTGTTGGAAACGATCTTCGGGGCCCGGCGGACATCGGGTCCGCCGGACCCGCTGATTAGCTCTCGGTGTGTTCAATCACAGTGGCAGCGGGTCAAACAGCACGCAGACCCGCAAGTGCAGAATCAAGTACCTGTACGTGATTCTGCTCACAGGAGACGCAGCCCCGCAGTAAATGCACGTGGTTAAAGTGAGTTTATTTTTCTTTATTTTCTTAACTCTTTAAACATTTATTTTGAACATACATTAGAGAAATTCTGTGACCAATGCATGTAATGTAGCAGTGCAATATATATGTGGGGCTTTGTGAGGGTGAGGTTTGTATGTGGGTGGGTGGGGACAAAGGGGGCCCCATGATCCCCTATTGCCTGGGGGCCCCATGAGTTGTCAGTCCGCCCCTGTTCAGCGCTGTGCATGAGAGCAGTGGCTCTCTCCCTCCTCACTAAGCAAATTGATAGCAGTGGGAGCCATTGGCTCCCACTGCTGTCAATCCAATCCTATGATGAGGGAGTGGGGGTGGGGCCAAGCCCCCCACTGTCTGTGTCAATTGATGCAGGCAGTGGGGCTTGGGAGTGAGCACACACAAGTGCCCCCCATAGGAATCCACTTGCTTTTGGGGTACTCACTAAAGAGGAGGAGCCAGTAGGGGGACCCCAGAAGAGAAGGATTGGGTCTGCTCTGTACAAATTACAGAGCAGATAAGTATAACATGTTTGTCATTAAAAAAAAAAAAAAAAAAAAAAAACTTTTAGAATCACCTTAAAGCATCACTAAAAATAATTTTTTTTTTTTTTTTTAAATAACAAACATGTTATACTTACCTCCACTGTGCAGCTCATTTTGCACAGAGTGGTCCAGAACCTGGTCTTCTGGGGTCCCTCAGAGGCTGTCTCGGCTCCTCCCCAGAAGGACTCAACACCTTCATGCGAGCTCCCTCGCATGGTGTTGAGTGCTTGCGGGCGCGCTCCCATGATACAGCCGGCGGCCATAGCAGCTCACTGTATCACTTGGCCCCGCCCTCCCTCATTGGATGTGATTGACAGCAGCGTGAGCCAATGGCTGCGCTGCTTTCAGTCCATCCACTGTAATCAATCAACGGCCAGGCTGAGCAGCGAAGAGGATGGCGGGGGCGAGCACGGGACTTTTGAGGGGTCATGTAAGTAAAACAGGGGGGGCTGGGGGGGGGGGCCGGTATTGTCGGATGTTTTTTCACCTTAATGCATAGAATGGTGAAAAAACTGTTACCTTTACAAACCCTTTTATCTTGGCCTATACATCCTATAGTAATTAAAAATATTCTTAGCCAGACACAGACAATATGGAAACACAGTATATGTGGCTGAGTTTACACAGATATCCCCCCCCCCCCCACCCTCACACAGAGGAAGAGTACAAAGACGGCTCTCTCCACTCCTCCTTTCTTTTGGGTGCCCCCTTAGCAAGTCCAAGTGTTAAGGGGCACCCGTGCTTGCACTCCCAAGCCGAACTGTGTGCCACGTAAGCCACGCCCCTGCTCCCTACTTACAGGAGAGTTTCACTGACAGCAGCGAGAGTTCTAAGTGTCTCATTGAATTCCCTGCCGTGCCACTGCGAGCCCGCCGGTGGCCGGGAGCCCCGTGAGTCAGGTCGCGGGTCCAGCGGACTCGACCGCCGCGGGGATACCCGCGATCGCCTCACGGAGAGGACGAACGGGGAGGTGCTGATGTAAACAAGCATCTCCCCGTTCTGCCTAGTGACAAGTGTCACTGATCTCTGCTCTCTGTCATCAGGAGCAGAGATCAGTGACGTGTCACAGCTAGCCCATCCCCCTAGAGTTAGAAAACACTCCCTAGTACTGACTTAACCCCTCCCCGCCCCCCTAGTGGTTAACGCCTTCACTGCCAGTGTCATTTACACAGGAATCAGTGCATTTTTATAGCACTGATCGCTGTATAAATGACAATGGTCCCAAATATGTGTTAAAAATGTCCGATGTGTCCGCCATAATGTCACAGTCACAATAAAAATCGCTGATCGCCGCAAGTACTAGTATAAAAAAAAATTATTAATAAAAATGCCATAAAACTATCCCCTAGTTTGTAAACGCTACAACTTTTGCGCAAACCAATCAATAAACACTTATTGCGATATTTTGCAGCCCGGTGTCTGATCAATCATTGGATCAGTCGATATGGACTTCCTGCTACCATATACTCTGACCAAGGCCCAGCATTTACTTCAAAGCTGGTGAAAGAATTGACAAGGGTATTAGGGATACAGTGGAAGCTACACATCCCATATCACCCACAGAGTTCAGGGGTAGTGGAAAGAATGAATAGAACAATCAAGGACAAATTTAAAAAAGCCACTAACGGTACCATGAAGGACTGGCCTAAAATACCTGCCAGGGGTCCTCTTCCAGATAAGAACCACCCCCCATAGCAGGACAGGCTTATCCCCATATGAAATACTAATGGGAAAGCCAGCCCAGAAGAAAGCAATTGAGGGAGAGGAGGTTAATCTTTATTCCTTACAGGAAGAGCATGTGAAACATCTGGTAAGTAGCCTTACTGAAAACTACGACAAGGTAGCTATCACTTTTCCTTCTCTCTCCACAGAGCCTACACACCCTTTCATACTTGGTGACAAAGTCCTGATAAAGCAGCTTGCAGCAAGAAAGGTACCAGGGCCCATCTACCAAGGACCATTTGAAGTACTCAAAGCAACCCGAACCTCCATCCTCACAGACCACGGACCACAATGGATCCACGCATCAAAGATAAAAAAAGCACCAAGCCTAGAAGCAAGCCAAGACCTGCAAAAGAAAGAGACATTGAACTCAAACCCCTGCCCAAGCCCCCCAAACCCCCCTGCAGAAGCAAGCCAAGAACCGCAGAGGAAAGAGACATTGAATTCAAGCCCCTGCCCAAGCCCCCCAAACCCCCCTGCAGCACCCTTCCTAGAGGACTCCGGCGCCCCAGAGACCTTGAACCTAATGACATTCAAGTGATAGATGTTCAAATATTTCCTCTAGGTTCCCAGGATCCACCCAAACAGAGGCCCTGGAAATGCACCACTCGAATAATCTTAATCTTTGCCATCCTGATTATGTTTAAGATTTTTCTACTAACCACTTTTGTATGTTGGATGACTAACAGTTGTGGTTTTCAGCCCCCCTCTAATTATACTAACCGTACTCGGCGAAGTTTTATAGGAAGTCCTCTTTATCCTTGCTGCATTCAGGTAGCCGGACAAATGTCCAAAGCCCTATCTCAAGCAGTTACAGGGTATCATATTCAAAGAAGGGATGGGAATTGCCACATAGCAGCCATTATCTTGACAGCCAAATATAAGGGAGTAGAAAAGACCTGGTGTATGAATCTCAATCATAGACCAAGTCAGAACCTGGTGTCCAAATTTAAAAGGGCCAAACTCAGGGATAGAGGGATCAGTCAAGTTATTCAAAACAAGAGATCAAACTACGCACCCTTGGCACCATTAAATAATACCAATATGAAAAAGGCCCCCAAATCAAAATTCTAATTCCTAAAATCCAGAAGGGAACTCCTAAAACCAGACTTTAAAAGTATTAATAACGGGGCACAGCTAGATCCTGAAACGTACTCAGTACCAGACTCAATTCCTCATCATTTCATAATGATGCATGCTTTTTCAAAGAAGCAGAATTATTCAGAATGCTGGGTTTGTTCCCATATGGGAACTGGCCGACACTCAGTCCCAATGGTTGGAAGGCCAGTGACCCTAGAGCAGTTGCTAAACTTCACCCAACCCATTCCCCCTGAGAGCATCACAACCAATAGTAAACCCCTTCTCTTTACAGGGTACACAAGGAGTCCGCAATTTTGTTTTCTTAATGGAGCAGGTAAAAATTTGTATAATGGTAGATTTTGCAGAAACACGGTAGTGAATTTTACACTGGTGGATTTAGTGCTCATAGCCAATGGGACATTAGATATAGAGGGACTTCTCACACACAACATATCAGACCCTGATGAGCGCATTGGAAATATGTCCTCCTACAAAATTTCAAATTGTATAAAAGGGAATAGCTCGGTAACAAAATCATGGCTCATCAGCACACATATGAATAGCTCATGGATGGAGGAGAGTGAGGATGAGGCACCCTCCATAGGGGACTGGATGTGCCTAGTGGGGTTAAGGTTAAACCTAGATTCACCTGGGGATGTACCCGCCCCTCATATGCCCCACGGATGGATGGTGTGCTGCGGTCTTTGGTGCCACACTACCATCCCATACCCCCTCGATAGAAAGACTTCAGGATGGTGCACCCTAGTAGAAATGATCCCTTTCATGGGTGCTTCTTCCGGGGACTCCCCTGTCGAGATGATACCAGCCCATGGTCATTTAGAGTTCGGGAGACACAAAAGAGAGGTCACAACCTGGTGGGACAAGGTGTTTGCTTCAATGGGTGGGGCAGGCATGTACAATGCACTAACAAAGGTAGATGAGTTTGGGGAACTAGTAAATTCCTGGATGAATAAAACATCAACTGATGTGGGCTTCATCAATGAGGAATTGAGGAAAATCCTGTTTGAACAAGAAATAATCAAGCAGCGTCAAGAGAGGATGATGATGGTACTGACAGGGCTGTGTGACGTGACAGGGGATAAAAGCCTCTGTTGCACATATATGAACAATTTAACTAAACCTAGTGAAGATTTAGAGGTACCAGACTATTATGATATAATTAAAGGACACCAGGAGGAGAGGGCAAAGCTGCAAACGCAAATGAGAAGGCTGGGAGACTCTTGGAACCCACTCTCAGGAATTGGGGGATGGTTTGGATCATTTTGGGACAGTGTTATGGGATTCTTTAAAAAGGCAGGCATGATACTGATCATGATAGTACTCCTGGGTACTGCCACTTATGCCACTATCAAATTCCTATTATACATCACCAGTAAAGTTCCTAACATTGTAGCAAAAATTAAACCGGACTCTAGGCTTAAGGAAACCTTGACCATGTTCTACATTGAGCCTGAAGAAGCCACAGCTATGTTCCACACAGAACAAACCTGGTACTCCAAGAATTAGGGGATTAGTGATCAGGGAGAATGAAATCCTCCCTGATCAAAGGAGGGATTGTAAGGAAAATGGCTACACTTAGGTTCACTATATGCTTTAGATAAGGGGCTTGAACTTTTGAACTTTTTATACGAGATATATGAAATACTTTTGCAAGATTTTTATAAATGTCAAGATGACAATTTACTAGAAAGGAAAATAGGGAAGTTAGCTAGCTCACCGCACATTTGGATTAAAGCCAAAGGTACACTGTCTGCACAGATGACTGTCTCAAAAGATTATTCCCATATTTCAAAATCATTCATATCATTCATTTTCTCGGAATTCAAGCTAGGTACTTTTTTAGCGTCACTGAGCGTCACTGACCATGACATATAAAAAGTAACTTGTGATGACTTGTGATATATAACTTGTGATATCTGTACTCTTGTGATTGGATAAACTAAGGGACCGCCCCTTGGTTTGCCCCTACTGATAAATGAATTGTTACTCTATATAAACATGTGAAATTATATAATACAGTTGTATTTCTGGATATCCAACGATGTGTGGTGTCTTGATTTAACCAATCGATTGAAAAGATCTTTTTGATGTCCAAGTTCAGCTCGAGCAAGGAAAAGGTTTGAGGGCGCACTTGACCAGTATACCTTTACCCTTACAAAAAGGACGTCAATTTCGTTTGGGAGCAACGTCACACGACCGCGCAATTGTCAGTTAAAGCAACGCAGTGTCGAATCGCAAAAAGTGCTCTGGTCAGGAAGGGGGTAAAATCTTCCCAGGGCTGAAGTGGTTAATGTATAAACATTGCAACAATTTGTCAATGAAATAGACTTCCTGTGTAAGTGAAAAAAGTTTAACCACTTAAACACTAAACCTTCTTCTGACATTTGTTGGTTTCAAGTTAAAATCTTTTTTTTTTTTTTTTTTGCTAGAAAATGACTTAGAACCCCCAAACGTTATGTATTTTTTTAGTAAACGCTCTAGAGAATAAAATGGTGGTTGTTGCAATATTTTACTGTCACACTGTATTTGCGCACTGTAGTTGGAAAAAATTACTTTAATGAATTAAAAAAAAAAAAATAACCAGTAAAGTTAGCTCATTTTTTTTTTTGTATAATGTGAAAGATTTTACATCGCAAGAATCTTGAGAGAATCGCGATCTTTTTATTCTAAGCAATAAAAATTGTGATTCTCACTTTGGCCAGAATCGTGCAGCTCTAAGGTATAGTTAATATTTCCTTTAGTAGGTGCCAGTGACGTCGCCAGCGCAACAATGCCATCCATTCAGAGCGCTGTGCCATGGCTGTGGCTCCTGTGTACATGCGTGGGTGTGATGTCCTAGTGGGCAGTGGCGTCTCCAGCTTTCATATTTAGGGGGGCACATGGGGGGACAAGGACAAAAGTAGGAGGGCAACTATAAAATGCAATCATATGTCTGTGTCCTCTCTGCATAAGAGGAGTGGACAGGGACCAGCCATCCACCTGCTCAGCGTGGATCAGCGGACAGATTCACTGCTGAGCAGGCGGACTCCAATGGAGCCTGTCCTGTGTGTAAGGGGTTTTAGTTTTGCATGTTTAATTTACTCCAACAGTCATGGATTCCGCTGGACTGTATCACAATACCTGTAAACCCCAGGATGATTCTGCTGTGCCATGAATAAATCTTTCTACCCAAAGCTGTACTTGGTGCAGTGGGACCAGAATCTGCTTGTTGAACACTACCTATCTTTTCATGTGACAACACTGAAGAAATGACACTTTGCTACAATGTAAAGTAGTGAGTGTACAGCTTGTATAACAGTATAAATTTGCTGCCCCCTCAAAATAACTCAACACACAGCCATTAAACCTGACCTTAATTCTTACCCAACCCTGACCCTATCCCTTACCTGACCCTTATCCAACCCTAACCCTTACCCCAATTCTGACCTAACCCTGACCCTACCCAACCCAACCCTAATTCTTACCCAATCCTGACCCTATCCCTTACCCAACCTTAACCCTTACCCCCAATTCTGACCTAACCATGACCCAAATTATGACCCAGACCCTTGCCCAACCCAACCCTAAACCTGATCCTAATTCTTACCCAACCCTGACCCTATCCCTTCCCCCAATTCTGACCCAACCCGACCCTGGCCAGACCCTTACCCAACCCAACCCTAAAGCTGACCCTAATTCTTACCCAAACCTGACCCTATCCCTTACCTGACCCTTACCCAACCCTAACCCAAATTCTGACCTAACCATGACCCAACCCGACCCAGACCCTTACCCAACCCTAAACCTGACCCTAATTCTTAACCAACCATGACCCTATCCCTTACCTGACCCTTACCCAACCCTAACCCTAACCCCAATTCTGACCTAACAATGACCCAACCTGACCCCAACCCTGGTACCAAAGAGAAGTTCACCATCAGAAGACAAGCATTTATCCATGGAGTGTGCTGGCCCTTTAAGGATGTTGTTCGAAGTTGTTGTGGCGCCTGAACATCTTCCTAGGGCAGCACTTCTTCACTGGCCGGCATTTACACCGAACATAGTCACAGATGCAAGCCCTAAGAGACTTTTTCCTGGAACAGGGACTACTAGTCTGCGCGGGATCGGCTTCTGTGGGCTCGGCCTGGACGGGATCGACCTCTGTGGGCTCAGCCTGGGCTGAGTTGGCCATTGTGGGCTCGTCCTGCGCAGGGTCGGCCACTGTGGGCTTGTCCTGAGCGGGGTCGGCCTCTGTGGGCTTGTCCTGCGCGGAGTTGGCCTCTGTGGGCTTGTCCTGCGCAGGGTTGGCCTCTGTGAGCTCGTCCTGTGTGGGGTCACCCTCTGTGGGCTCGTCCTGTGTGGGGTCACCCTCTGTGGGCTCGTCCTGCGCAGGGTCACCCTCTGTGGGCTCGTCCTGCGCGGGGTCGGCCTCTGTGGGCTCGTCTGCGCGGGGTCGACCTCTGTGGGCTCGGGCCATTCATAGTCATGGGTGAAAGTTGTTCTCCGTAGAAAAAGCAGTAGATAGAACACAGTGAAAGAGCTGAGTAGCAACAGCAGTAATCCGTTAACCCATGGCCAGTACGGTGACCGGAGACCAGCGATCATCCATTGGTACCAGTCACTGGCACTGATAAACACGGGTGGGGCTGTGTTCTCTAGGTCCGCCCACCCCTTGGAACAGACTGACCAGAGTCCAGCGACCATCCATTGGTACCAGTCACTGGAATTGATAAACATGGGTGGGACTGTGTTCTCTAGGGCCACCCACCCCTTGGAACAGACTGACCAGGGCTCTGCAACCATCCAATGGAACCAATCACCGGCATTGATAAACGTGGTTGGGATTCTGATCAATAAGGTTGCATACCTCCAGAATGTGACTGAGAGGAGTACCTGGATCATCCATTAAAACCAATCACAGGCATTCCTAGGCCTGTATGGGCGTCTGATAAATCTTTTCAGAAAAAAGACTAAGCGGAGCCCAGTGACTATCCATGGGTACCAATCACTGGCACTGATAAGCAGGAGTAGGACTGGTTTCTCTAAAAGCGCCCACCCCTTGGAGTAGACTGACCAGAGCCTGGTGACCGTCCATAGGAACCAATCACCAGCATTGATAAATGTGGTTGGGTTTCTGATCAATAAGATTGTATAGCTCCAGCACGGGAATGAGTGGAGTACCTCGTCCATCAATCTGTACCAATTCAATGTTCGGAGTGCCATCTCTTCGTACACAAACAACAGGGACAAGACTAAGCGGAGCCCAGTGACCATCCATTGGTACCAATCAATGGCATTAATAAACGTGATTGGGTTTATGATCAATAAGACTGTAAAGCTCCAGCACGTGACTGAGGTGAGTGCCTTGTTCATCAATCGGCGCCAACGACTGGCATCCCTAGGCATGTATAGAAGTCTGAGCTCTGCATGCGCACACGCCAGGAACAAGACTAAGCAGAGCCCAGTGGCTAAGCATAGAAACCAATCACCGGCATTGATAAATGTGGTTGGGATTGTGATCAATAAGACTGTACAGCTCCAGCACCTGACTGAGTGAAGTGCCTCGGTCATCAATCGGTGCCAAAGACTGGCATTCCTATGGCTGTGTAGGAGTCTGAGCTCTTCGTACACACACACCAGGAACAAGACTAAGCGGAGCCCAGCGACCATCCATGGGTACCAATCAACAGCATTGATAAAAGTGATTGGGTTTATGATCAATAAGACTGTAAAGCTCCAGCACGTGACTGAGGTGAGTGCCTTGTTCATCAATCGGCACCAGCGACTGCCATTCCTACGTATGTATAGAAGTCTGGACTCTGCAAGCGCACACGCCAGGAACAAGACTAAGCGGAACCCAGTGGCTATCCATAGAAACCAATCACCGGCATTGATAAATGTGGTTGGGATTGTGATCAATAAGACTGTACAGCTCCAGCATGTGACTGAGTGAAGTGCCTCGGTCATCAATCGGTGCCAACGACTGGCTTTTCTACGGCTGCGTAGGAGTCTTCGCTCTGCGTACACACACCCCAGGAACGAGACTAAGCGGAGTCCAGCGACCATCCATGGGTACCAATCATCGGCACTCAAAAGAAGGAGAGAGATTGTGTTCTTTAAGGCCGCCTACTCCTTGGAGCAGACTGACCATTTCCACTTCATCTCGTCCATAAATTTCGCCCTTTCCTGCTTCATCTCCTCGATAAGCTCTGCCCTTTCCCGCTTCATCTCCTCTATAATCTCCGCCTTTTCCCACCTAATCTCCATAAACTCCGCCTTTTCCTGCTTCATCTGCTGCATAAACTCTGCCTTTTCCCCCTTTATCTTCATAAACTCCGCCTTTCCCCCCTTCAACTCCATAAACTCCGCCTTTTCCTGCTTCATCTTCATAAACTCCGCCTTTACCCCCTTCATCTCCATAAACTCCGCCTTTTCCTGCTTCATCTGCTCCATAAACTCCGCCTTTTCCCTCTTCATCTCCATAAACTCCGCCTTTTCCTGCTTCATCTCCATAAACTCCGCCTTTTCCTGCTTCATCAACTCCGCCTTTTCCCCCTTCATAAATTCCGCCTTTCCCCCCTTCATCTCCATAAACTCCGCCTTTTCCTGCTTTATCTGCTCCATAAACTCCGCCTTTTCCCCTTTCATAAACTCCGCCTTCCCCCCTTCATCTCCATAAACTCCGCCTTTTCCTGCTTCATCTGCTCCATAAACTCCGCCTTTTCCCCTTCATCTCCTCCATAAAGCCGGCCCCTTTCTGCACCTTTACCTCTGGGGTGTCGTGCGTTTTCTGCTTCTCTCCTGACAACAGAGATGTGACCAGCAGTATCAAACTGATAATGTGTAGGCCTCATTGTGTCACTAGAAATAGAATTGTATTTTATATGATATATAATGTGTATATTATATATCTATTGATTAATCGGTAATCAATATCCAATGAATTGATATTTAGTGCAAAACAAAGCAATCACCAGCAGCTTCTAACAGAAGATCCCGTCACTGCCAAGTGTAAAGTCAACTGACACCTGTTCTTGGCTGCAGGGCTACTTCACGGCTGGGGAGATCACGTGACCAGCTATTGTGACGTCACACTGTGTGAGCGTGGCTTACCATGCTATGTATAGGATGAAAAAAAAAATCAGCTTGAAACGTCTGAAATGATGAACAGACCATCCGGCCACAGCTCCGTGTCACCTCCAGGGATGCAAACTTCATTTAAAGTCCCACCCCTCTCTTTTTTATTTATCACAGCTCCGTACGGCAGAGCCCACTTCTAAGACGGTGTCTTGCCGAATAAGTTCCTTCGGCGGATAAGTTCCCCCCCTGTACTGCGCAGGCGCAACGCCTGCACAGTACGATCTACTAACAGCCGCCGGAGATAGCCGAAGCTCAAAGGCTTCAATCAGCTGTACACGGCGCCTGCGCCCTGGGTCCAGGTTCCTTCCACACCATCCAAGTGGACCTAGAGGGGGAATCTAAAAGAGCCGAGCGAAGCGAGGCAGTGCCCGAAGCGTGGCGAGCGAAGCGAGCCCGCGAGGGTCCCTCTTACAGGCGCCGTGTACAGCTGATTTTCAGCTATTCCGCTTCGGCTATTTCCGCCGGATCCTACTGCGCAGGCGCTGCGCCTGCGCAGTAGAGGGGGGAACTTATCAGCCGAGCGGAACTTTCTCGGCAGAACACCGGTGTTCTGACTAGAACTGTCCTCCTATCGCATAGTGTACGCCCCGTACTGCGCAGGCGCAGCGCTTGTGCAGTACGGAACCGAAGGAGATGCCGAAAGTGTCCGAAGTTGATCAGCTGACCATCAGCTGTACACGGCGCTTGGGCACTTCTTAGCGATGGCTGTGTAAGAGGGCCCCTCGCGGGCTCGCTTCGCTCGCCACACTTCGGGCACGGCCTCGCTGCGCTCGGCAATTATTTATTCTGACTCTATGTCCACTTGGATAGTAGGGAATGATCCTGGACACAGGGTGAGAATAACTGCGCAGGCGCCGTGTACAGCTGACGATCAGCTGTTAAACTTCGGAGACTTTCGGCGTCTCATTTGTCCTCCGTACTGCGCCTGCGCACTACAGGGCGGACACTATATGATAAGAGACTGTATTCGACAAGACACCGGGTGTCTTGCCGAGAATGTTCCCTCGGCGGATAAGTTCCCCCCCTGTACTGCGCAGGCGCAGCGCCTGCGCAGTACATACTACTCTCAGCCGCCGGAGATAGCCGAAGCTCAAATGCTTCAATCAGCTGTACACGGCGCCTGCGCTCTGAGTCCAGGTTCCTTCCCCACCATCCAAGTGGACCTAGAGGGGGAATCTAAAAGTGCCGAGCGCAGCGAGGCCGTGCCCGAAGCGTGGCGAGCGAAGCGAGCCCGCGAGGGGCCCTCTTCCAGGCGCCGTGTACAGCTGATTTTCAGCTGTTGTGCTTCAGCTATTTCCGCCGATACCTACTGCGCAGGCGCAGTAGAGGGGGGAACTTATACGCCGAGCGGAACTTTCTCGGCAGAACACCGGTGTTCTGACATATAGTGTCCTCCTATCAGATAATGTCCGCTCCGTACTGCGCAGGCGCAGCGCCTGCGCAGTACGGAGCAGCAGGAGATGCCGAAAATGTCCGAAGTTGATCAGCTGACCATCAGCTGTACACGGCGCTCGGGCACCTGTTAGCGATGGCAGTGTAAGAGGGCCCCTCACGGGCTCGCTGCGCTCGGCAACTATTTATTCTAACTCTATGTCCACTTGGATAGTAGGGAATGATCCTGGACATTGGGTGAGAATAAATGCGCAGGCGCCGTGTACAGCTGACGATCAGCTGTTGAACTTCGGAGACTTTCGCCGTCTCGTTTGTCCTCCGTACTGCGCCTGCGCAGTACAGGGCGGACACTTCTGGATAGGGGACTGTATTCGACAAGACACCGGTGTCTTGTCGAATTCAGTCCCCTATCATATAGTGTCCTCCCTGTACTGCGCAGGCGCAGTACGGAGGACAAAGGAGACGCCGAAAGTCTCCGAAGTTCAACAGCTGATCGTCAGCTGTACACGGCGCCTGCGCATTTATTCTTACCCTATGTCCAGGATCATTCCCCACTATCCAAGTGGACATAGAGTTAGAATAAATATTTGCCGAGCGCAGCGAGGCCGTGCCCGAAGCGTGGCGAGCGAAGCGAGCCCGCGAGGGGCCCTCTTACACTGCCATCGCTAACAGGTGCCCGAGCGCCGTGTACAGCTGATGGTCAGCTGATCACCTTCGGACATTTTCGGCATCTCCTGCTCCTCCGTACTGCGCAGGCGCAGCGCCTGCGCAGTACGAGGCGGACACTATTTGATACAAGGACACTATATGGCAGAACACCGGCCACAGTTCCGTACAGCAGAGCCCACTTCTAAGACGGCGCAAGCCTCTTCAGGAAAGTGTGGGTGGGGGGGGGGGGGGGGTTGCTGGGTGTAGTCTTCGCGCCGGCGCCATATTTGCTAAGGTTTCCCCGTAGCCGTGCTACTGTGTTGGCCTTCGAGAAAATGGCGCCGAGGCTCAAATTTCACCTCGGTAGCAGAGACATTCCTGAGAGGTCCTCTGGAGGCTGTTATAAGTACGGCCTGCACAATGCTAGGACTGGATACTCAGTCCTCCAATCAGTGACGTCTTCCCTGTGATGAGCAGAGCGTGACTCCTCCCCCCCCCCCCCCCGGGGAGAGGTGTGAGGGGGAGGGGAATCAGTAAATATGGAATGTCATGAGATTCGGTCTCACTCACCGCTACTGCGCATGCGCCGGATACCGAATTTCATGACATTCCATATTTACTGCTACACCGACTTTTATCGAAGGAGCGGCCCAGCACAGGGGGGGTGCTGCACCGCCTCTCTCCAGCAGAGGGCGCTCTCCGCTCTCCCGGCTCTCTAGTGCACACGGCGCATGAGCGAGTTCACGGTCGGCGCTCGGCTGGTTGCTATGGCTGCCGCTGCCAGGTGGAGGTTGTTATGGAGTCTGGTTGCTTGGCAACGGGCATCCTTCGCATCCCGAGGATGGAGGAGCCGGCTGAGGGGGAAATGACGGAGGAGATGGAGGAGAGAACCCCCGGGGTACAGGTAGGTACCCGGATCTACACACACAGGGGAGCCTGACATACAGTACAGCCAGGACAGAGCCCACACCACATACTTCTCTATATTCACACAAGAAACTTCTATTATTATTGTTGTTACTGTAATATTATTATCATTAGTAGTATAATAATATCATTGTTTTTATATTAATATTATTATTGTTTTATTTTTGTTATTGTTGTTGTTATTATTATTATTATTATTAATAATAATAAAAAAATAAGAAGAATATATTAATTGTTATTTTTTTATTACTATATTTATTATTATAATAATAATAATAATTATTATTATTATAAAAACAACTTGAAATTTAAATTACTATTATTATTTTATGTATTATTATATTTTTAATTATTATTATTATTTTATTATTATATATTTTTTATTAATAATATATTTATTAATATTGCTATTGTTATCATCATCATCATTATTTTTATTAAAATTTTTGTTATTATTACTTAAAAAAAAAATATATATATATATATATAGAGATAGATAGATAGATAGATAGATAGATATATCACATATTTATATTAATATTAGTAATAATAATTTTTTTTAATATATTAATATTATTATTGCTATATTTTTGTTTTTATTGTTGTTGTTATTATTATTAGTAATACTAATAAAAAAATAAGAATAATATAATCATTCTTGTTATTATCTTTTATTACTATTTTAATTATTGTTTATTATTATTATTTTTAGATTACTTTTATTTTTTCGTTTTATTAATAATATATTGTTATTAATATTATATTTTTAAAATTATTGTTATTATTTTATCATTATTTTTATACTATTATTTATTTGTATTAATAATGTATTTATTATTATTGTTATCATCATTTTTATTATTATTATTATTATTATTATTATTATTATTATTATTGTTGTTGTTGTTATTGTTTTTATTATTATTACCATTGTTATTGTTATTATTATTCCATTTTTAATTTTTTTTTATATATCATATTTTTATATTAATAATATTAATAATAATATTATTTAATTGATATTATTATTATATTTATTGTTGTTTTTATTATTATTATTATTATTATTATTATTATTATTATTATCATCATCATTATTTTTATTATTATTATTTCTATTGTTATTAATATTATTATCATATAAACAAAGGGCAATCAGCGCAAACTCAAAACCTAAATAATATGCAAGCTGAACACTAAAGGTAGCACCAACCTTAAAAATCAATCTTAAAACTTGCACTTATTTTGTTTTAATATTATTATCATCATCATAAATATTTTTATTTTTATTATTCATTTTTTTCCCATAAACATTTCTATGGATACATCACACAACATGTCACAACACACGTCATATCCATGTGAAGGAGAGTTTTCCATATGAATATTGTGCCGTGTGAAGTACATTGGAGCCATAATGGTAGAATAAAGAAGAGATGAGTGATGGAGAGGAGGGGGGAAGATCCGGGTGTCGGAGGATCCTCAGACAAACACTCATAACTCACAGCACTCCCCGTCCCTCTATGGTGGAGGATCCTTTATGGGGGGGAAAGTCACACACACTGCGGTGACAGACGTTGTTACTGCATTGTAAAGACACACAGAAAACGATTGTTTCCTATGTGTCCCATTCACACTACAACCCAGCCTGGAGCACACGGTATAGAACTGCATTGTACAGCAGCTCAGTGTACTTTTGTACACTTCAAATAAAGTTTGTACAAAAACAAACAAAAAAGAAAAAAAATGCGTGTGTGATGCACTGAATCGTGCCCCTTACTGCCTCTTACCGCCTCTTACCGCCCCTTACCGCCTCTTACTGCCCCTTACTGCCCCTTACCGCCCCTTACCGCCTCTTACTGCCTCTTACCGCCTCTTACCGTCTCTTACCGCCTCTTACTGCCCCTTACCGCCCCTTACCGCCTCTTACCGCCTCTTACTGCCTCTTACCGCCTCTTACCGCCCCTTACCGCCTCTTTCCGTCTCTTACCGCCTCTTTCCGCCCCTTACCGCCTATTTCCGCCCCTTACCGCCTCTTACCGCCCCTTACCGCCCCTTACCGCCTCTTACCGCCCCTTACCGCCTCTTTCCACCCCTTACCGCCCCTTACCACGTCTTACCTCTTTCCACCCCTTACAGCCTCTTTCCGCCCCTTACCACCTCTTACCTCCCCTTATCGCCTCTTTCCGCCTCTTACCTCCTCTTTCCACCCCTTACCGCCTCTTTCCGCCCCTTACCGTCTCTTACCGCCCCTTACCGTCTCTTACCGCCTCTTACTGCCTCTTACCGCCCCTTAGCGCCTCTTACCACCTCTTTCCACCCCTTACTGCCTCTTACCGCCCCTTTAACGCCTCTTTCCGCCCCTTACCGTCTCTTTCCGCCCCTTACCACCGCTTTCCACCCCTTACTGCCTCTTTCCGCCCCTTACCGCCTCTTTCCACCCCTTACCGCCCCTTACCTCCTCTTTCCACCCCTTACCGCCTCTTTCCACCCCTTACCGCCTCTTTCCGCCCCTTACCGTCTCTTACCGCCCCTTACCAGCTCTTACCGCCTCTTACCGCCCCTTACCGCCTCTTACCGCCTCTTTCCACCCCTTACCGCCTCTTTCCACCCCTTACCGCCTCTTACCGCCCCTTACCGCCTCTTTCCGCCCCTTACCGTCTCTTTCCACCTCTTACCGTCTCTTTCTGCCCCTTACCGCCTCTTTCCACCCCTTACCGCCCCTTACCGCCTCTTTCCACCCCTTACCGCCTCTTTCCGCCCCTTACCGTCTCTTACCGCCTCTTACCGCCCCTTACCATCTCTTACCGCCTCTTTCCGCCCCTTACCGTCTCTTTCCGCCTCTTACCGTCTCTTTCTGCCCCTTACTGCCTCTTTCCACCCCTTACCGCCTCTTACCGCCCCTTACCGCCTCTTACTGCCCCTTACCGTCCCTTACTGCCTCTTACCGCCTCTTACCGCCTCTTTCCGTCTCTTACCGCCTCTTTCCGCCCCCTTACCGCCCCTTACCACCTCTTTCCGCCCCTTACCGCCTCTTACCGCCCCTTACTGTCTCTTACCGCCTCTTTCCGCCCCTTACCGCCCCTTCCCGCCCCTTACCGGCTCTTTCCGCCCCTTACCGCCTCTTTCCACCCCTTACCGCCCCTTACCACCTCTTACCTCTTTCCACCCCTTACAGCCTCTTTCCACCCCTTACCGCCTCTTTCCGCCCCTTACCTCCTCTTTCCACCCCTTACCGCCTCTTTCCGCCTCTTACCTCCTCTTTACACCCCTTACCGCCTCTTACCGCCTCTTACCGCCCCTTTCCGCCTCTTTCCGCCCCTTACCGTCTCTTACCGCCCCTTACCGTCTCTTACCGCCTCTTGCTGCCTCTTACCGCCCCTTAGCGCCTCTTACCGCCTCTTTCCACCCCTTACTGCCTCTTACCGCCCCTTTAATGCCTCTTTCCGCCCCTTACCGTCTCTTTCCGCCCCTTACCACCTCTTTCCACCCCTTACTGCCTCTTTCCGCCCCCTACCGCCTCTCTCCACCCCTTACCGCCTCTTTCCACCCCTTACCGCCTCTTTCCACCCCTTACCGCCCCTTACCGCCTCTTACCTCCTCTTTCCACCCCTTACCGCCTCTTTCCACCCCTTACCGCCCCTTACCAGCTCTTACTGCCTCTTACCGCCTCTTACCGCCTCTTACCACCTCTTTCCACCCCTTACCGCCTCTTACCGCCCCTTACCACCTCTTTCCGCCCCTTACCGCCTCTTTCCGCCTCTTACCGTCTCTTTCTACCCCTTACCACCTCTTTCCACCCCTTACCGCCTCTTACCGCCCCTTACCGCCTCTTTCCGCCCCTTGCCGTCTCTTACCGCCTCTTACCGCCCCTTACCGCCTCTTACCATCTCTTACCGCCTCTTTCCGCCCCTTACCGTCTCTTTCCGCCTCTTACCGTCTCCATCTGCCTCTTACTGCCTCTTTCCACCCCTTACCGCCCCTTACCGCCTCTTTCCACCCCTTACCGCCTCTTTCCGCCCCTTACTGTCTCTTACTGCCTCTTACCGCCCCTTACCGCCTCTTACCATCTCTTACCGCCTCTTACTGCCTCTTACCGCAGTCAGGAATGGTCAACTACCACAAGAATAAGTAAGAGGAGGTATTGCCCAATCCCCCTTCCCATCCCCCAACCCTTTACTGGCGGGGACCTTTACCTGTCATAAAAATGCGGCAATTGTTGTACAGTCCGATCATCCGGGAAAGTAATGATAAGGAACTGAGCGGTGCCTCCAAACACCCCGACATTCCCACTGATTGGAATCCACAATGGGGGCAAAGTATGGGGGGGTTATTGTGATAAACTGATAAACCCAACCAACATAACCAAGTAACCATACATTTAATAATTTTGGTTATTATTATATGTGTTCTCTATCTCAGCACTGTGATTGTCCTGTGTATGTGGAGGACGATGTGGACAGAATCAGCAAAGTGTCATCAGAGGAATCTCTGAGCTCCGGACCGGACCGAACTCCGCAGGGTGGAGCACCGAGTGGAGCTTCTGGGTAATGTCACCAGACTTGGAGAATATCTATCATATATTGCATTATTTCCTTCCTTCCATTCTCCCCTCGCCCCCCTCCTCCCCTTCTCCTCTCCTCTCCCCCCCCCCCCCTCTCCTCTCCTTCTCCTCCCCTCGCCTCACCTCTCCTCTGCTCTGCTCACCTCTCCTCCTCTCTCCTCCCCTCTCCTCCCCTTCTCCTCCCCTCCCCTCTCCTCTGCTCACCTCTCCTCCTCCCTTCTCCTCCCCTCTCCTCCTCCCCTCCCCTCACCTCTGCTCACCTCTCCTCCTCTCTCCTGCCCTCTCCTCTCCTCCCCTTCTCCTCCTCTCTCCTCCCCTTCACCTCTCCTCCCCTCATCTCTCCTCCTCTCTCCTTCCCTCTCCTCTCCTCCCCTCTCTTCCCCTTCTCCTCATGTCCTCTCACCTCTCCTCCCCTTCTCCTCCCCCGCCCCTCACCTCTCCTCTACTCACCTCTCCTCCCCTCTCCTCCCTTCTCCTCTCCTCCCCTTCTCCTCCCCTCTCCTCCCCTCTCCTCTTCTCCCCTCTCCTCTCCTTCTCCTGCCCTCCCCTCACCTCTGCTCGCCTCTCCTCTGCTCTTCTACCCTCTCCTCTCCCCCTTTCTCCTCTGGAAAATATGTCCATATATTGCATTATTTCCTATCTTCCTGCCATTCTCCCCTCGCCCCTCCTCCTCTCTTCTCTCCTCCCCTTCTCCTCCTCTCTCCTCCCCTCTCCTCCCCTTCTCCTCCCCTCTCCTCCCCTTCCCTTCACCTCTGCTTGCCTCTCCTCCTCTCTCCTCCCCTCCCCTCTCCTCTGCTCGACTCTCCTCCTCTCTCCTCCCCTCTCCTCTTCTCCACTTTTCTCCCCCCTCTCCTCCCCTCTCCTCCGCTTCCCTCCCTTCTACTCTCCTCAACTTTTCCTCCCCTCTCCTCTCTTCTCCTCCCCTCTTCTCTACTCCACTCTCCTCTGCTCTCCTCCCCTCCCTTCTCCTCTGCTCGCCTCTCATCCCCACTCCTCCCCTCTCCTCTGCTCACCTCTCCTCCTCTCTCCTCCCCTCTGCTCTACTCTCCTCCTCACCTCTCCTCCCCACCCCTCTCCTCTCCTCTCCTCCCTTCTCCTCTGCTCTCCTCCCCTCCCTTCTCCTCTGCTCACCCCTCATTCCCACTCCTCTCCTCCCCTCTCCTCTGCTCACCTCTCCTCCTCCTCACCTCTCCTCCTCTCCTCCCCACCCCTCTCCTCCCCTCCCCTCTCCTCCCCTCTCCTCTGCTCGCCTATCCTCCCCTCTTCTCTCCTCTGCTCTCCTCCCCTTCTCCTGCCCTCTCCTCCCCTCTCCTCAACATCTCCTCCCTTCTCCTCTCTTCCCCTCTCCACCCCTTCCCTCTCCTCTGCTCTCCTTGCCTCCCTTCTCCTCTGCTTGCCTCTTCTACTCTCCTCCCCTCTCCTCTCCTCCCCTCCCCTCCCCTTTCCTCTGCTCACCTCTCCTCCTCTCTCCTCCCCTCTCCTCTCCTCTCCTCCCCACCCCTCTCCTCCCCTCCCCTCTCCTCCCCTCCCCTCTCCTCTCCTCCCCTCTCCTCTGCTCGCCCCTCCTCCCCTCTCCTCAACATCTCTTCCACTCTCCCTTCTTATCACGATCTCAGATGCGGGGTGTCAGACTGACACGCCGCACTCGCGATCGCCGCATTTAGAATATCTCCTAAACTGTACATGTTTAGGAGATATTCATTGTACCTACAGGTAAGGCTTATTGTAGGCTTACCTGTAGGTAAAAATCACAAAGCGGGGTTTACAACCACTTAGTATATTCCACAAGAGCCACAAAGGATATAAATCCACTCTGTGTGCACCAAATGCTTCTTCAAACCCAGATATTACCTGAAAACTTCAGGAGGAGGGGGCGGAGATAAGACCAGTCACCCCAAACAAGGAGAGAGAGCAGCAGTGAGCAGTCTTTATTACAGAGAACTCCCGCATAGAGGGAACAGTCTCCAACTACACCTGTAGTATCCCCCCTCAATATTCAACTACACCTGTAGTATCACCCCTCAGTCTCCAACTACACCTGTAGTATTACCCCTCAGTCTCCAACTACACCTGTAGCATGTCCCTAGTCTCCAACTACACCTGTAGCATGTCATCAGTCTTCAACTACACCTGTAGCATTTCCCCAGTCTCTGACTACACATGTAGCATGTCCCCAGTCTCCAACTATACCTGTAGCATGTCATCAGTCTTCAACTACACCTGTAGCATGTCCCCAGTCTCCAACTACACCTGTAACATGTCTCCAACTACACCTGTAGCATGTCCCCAGTCTCCAACTTCACCTGTAGCATGTCCCCAGTCTTCAACTACACCTGTAGCATGTCCCCAGTCTCCAACTGCACCTGTAGCATGTTCTCAGTCTTCAACTACACCTGTAGCATGTCTCCAGTCTCCAACTACACCTGTAGCATGTCACCCAGTCTCCAAATACACCTGTAACATGTCACCAGTCTCCAACTACACCTGTAGCATGTCCCCAGTCTTCAACTATACCTGTAGCATGTCCCCAGTCTCCAACTGCACCTGTAGCATGTCCTCAGTCTTCAACTACACCTGTAGCATGTCTCCAGTCTCCAACTACATCTGTAGCATGTCCCCAGTCTCCAACTACACCTGTAGCATGTCATCCAGTCTCCAAATACACCTGTAGCATGTCATCCAGTCTCCAAATACATCTGTAGCATGTCCCCAGTCTCCAACTACACCTGTAGCATGTCATCCAGTCTCCAACTACATCTGTAGCATGTCCCCAGTCTCCAACTACACCTGTAGCATGTCATCCAGTCTCCAACTACACCTGTAGCATGTCATCCAGTCTCCAAATACACCTGTAGCATGTCCCCAGTCTCCAACTACACCTGTAGCATGTCCCCAGTTTCCAACTACACCTGTAGCATGTCTCCAGTCTCCAACTACACCTGTAACATGTCCTCAGTCTTCAACTATACCAGTAACATGCCGCCAGTCAACAACTACACCTGCAGCATGTCCTCAGTCTTCAACTACACCTGTAGCATGTCTCCAGTCTCCAACTACATCTGTAGCATGTCCCCAGTCTCCAACTACACCTGTAGCATGTCATCCAGTCTCCAAATACACCTGTAGCATGTCATCCAGTCTCCAAATACATCTGTAGCATGTCCCCAGTGTCCAACTACACCTGTAGCATGTCATCCAGTCTCCAACTACATCTGTAGCATGTCCCCAGTCTCCAACTGCACCTGTAGCATGTCATCCAGTCTCCAACTACACCTGTAGCATGTCATCCAGTCTCCAAATACACCTGTAGCATGTCCCCAGTTTCCAACTACACCTGTAGCATGTCTCCAGTCTCCAACTACACCTGTAACATGCCGCCAGTCTCCAACTACACCTGTAGCATGTCTCCAGTCTCCAACTACACCTGTTACATGTCCTCAGTCTCCAACTACACCTGTAGCATTTCCCCAGTCTCCAACTACACCTGTAGCATGTCCTCAGTCTTCAACTACACCAGTAACATGCCGCCAGTCAACAACTACACCTGCAGCATGTCCCCAGTCTCCAACTACACCTGAATGAATGAATGAATGATTTGTAAAGCGCTGCAAATGCGAACTGAATCGCCTCAAGGCGCTAGATGTATTCTCTGTAGTCAGCTTCTAGAAAAGGAAGGTCTTTAGTTTTTTCCTGAAGGCCTGGTGGTTTTCTTCCATGCAGATGTTGGTTGGAAGAGCATTCCATAGTCGAGGTCCTTGGACTGCGAATCTTCGTTCTCCCTTTGCTTTGTAGCGGTATTTGGGAATGATGAGGAGGTTTTGGTTAGCTGATCGAAGACTGCGATTCGGTGTGTAGTGTTTTATTCTTTCCCAGAGATATAGCGGAGCGTTTCCTTGTATGCATTTGTGGGTGAGGCAGAGGGTCTTGAATGTGATCCGATTCTTCACAGTTAGCATGTCTCCAGTTTCCAACGACACCTGTAACATTTCACCAGTCTCCAACTACACATGTAGCATGTCTACAGTCTCCAACTATACCTGTAGCATTTCCCCAGTCTCCGACTACACCTTAAGCACGTCTCCTGTCTCCAACTACACCTGTAGCATTTCCCCAGTCTCCGACTGCACCTGTAGCATGTCTCCAGTCTCCAACTACACCTGTAGCATGTCCCCAGTCTCCAACTACACCTGTAGCATGTCCCCAGTCTCCAACTGCACCTGTAGCATGTCCTCAGTCTTCAACTACACCTGTAGCATGTCTCCAGTCTCCAACTACACCTGTAGCATGTCCCCAGTTTCCAACTACACCAGTAACATGCCGCCAGTCTCCAACTACACCTGTAACATGTCTCCAGTCTCCAACTACACCTGTAGCATTTCCCCAGTCTCCGACTGCACCTGTAGCATGTCTCCAGTCTCCAACTACACCTGTAGCATGTCCCCAGTCTCCAACTACACCTGTAGCATGTCCCCAGTCTCCAACTGCACCTGTAGCATGTCCTCAGTCTTCAACTACACCTGTAGCATGTCTCCAGTCTCCAACTACACCTGTAGCATGTCCTCAGTCTTCAACTACACCTGTAGCATGTCCCCAGTCTCCAACTACACCTGTAGCATGTCTCCAGTCTCCGACTACACCTGTAGCATGTCTCCAGTCTCCGACTACACCTGTAGCATGTCTCCAGTTTCCAACTACACCAGTAACATGCCGCCAGTCTCCAACTACACCTGTAGCATGTCTCCAGTCTCCGACTACACCTGTAGCATGTCTCCAGTCTCCAACTACACCTGTAGCATGTCCCCAGTTTCCAACTACACCAGTAACATGCCGCCAGTCTCCAACTACACCTGTAGCATGTCTCCAGTCTCCGACTACACCTGTAGCATGTCTCCAGTCTCCAACTACACCTGTAGCATGTCCCCAGTTTCCAACTACACCAGTAACATGCCGCCAGTCTCCAACTACACCTGTAACATGTCTCCAGTCTCCGACTACACCTGTAGCATGTCTCCAGTCTCCAACTACACCTGTAGCATGTCTCCAGTCTCCGACTACACCTGTAGCATGTCTCCAGTCTCCGACTGCACCTATAGCATGTCTCCAGTCTCCAACTACACCTGTAACATGTCCTCAGTCTCCAACTACACCTGTAGCATTTCCACAGTCTCTGACTACACATGTAGCATGTCCCCAGTCTCCAACTACACCTGTAGCATTTCCACAGTCTCTGACTACACATGTAGCATGTCCCCAGTCTCCGACTACACCTGTAGCATTTCCCCAGTCTCCAACTGCACCAGTAGCATGTCCCCAGTCTCCAACTACACCTGTAGCATGTCCGCAGTCTCCAACTACACCTGTAGCATGTCTCCAGTCTCCAACTACACCTGTAGCATGTCTCCAGTCTCCGACTGCACCTGTAGCATGTCTCCAATCTCCAACTACACCTGTAGCATGTTCTCAGTCTCCAACTACACCAGTAACATGCCGCCAGTCAACAACTACACCTGTAGCATGTCTCCAGTTTCCAACTACACCTGTAACATTTCACCAGTCTCCAACTACACCTGTAGCATGTCTACAGTCTCCAACTATACCTGTAGCATTTCCCCAGTCTCCGACTACACCTGTAGCATGTCTCCAGTCTCCAACTACACCTGTAGCATTTCCCCAGTCTCCGACTGCACCTGTAGCATGTCTCCAGTCTCCAACTACACCTGTAGCATGTCCCCAGTCTCCAACTACACCTGTAGCATGTCCCCAGTCTCCAACTACACCTGTAGCATGTCTCCAGTCTCCAACTACACCTGTAACATGTTGTCAGTCTCCAACTACACCTTTAGCATATCTCCAGGCTAAAACCACACCTTTAGCATTTCCCTAGTCCCAGCTACACCTTTAGCTTGTTCTCAGTGTCCAGTTACACCTGCAGCATGTTTGCAATGTTTAAACCATCTACTGTAGTATTGTATGTGCATCCTCTATTTTCTGTAGCATTTTATATACTAAACTTATACTATATAGTCTTTCAGTATTGTCAGGGGCCACCTATTTCAAATCAGTTTATTACCTCATCTCCAGACATTCTCGTAACATCCCAAGCTATGGATGGAAATTTTTACGTGTCCTACATGGCACAGTGCCAGCCTGTTTCACTGCAGCAGTCTGATGAATAATGTAGACGGGATTCTCACATGGCAAAGAGTGTCTGAAACCATTCATGACTTTGCAGTTCTGTGTCCTGTCCTTCCTCACAGCGGAATCCCACCGCGGGGAGCTCTCGCCATGATCTGCGAAGGATAATTGCACATTATGGCAGACTTCCAGCTCAATTCCCCCTCCTTTACTGACAGGTCCGCACTTGCCACGGGCAGACCTAGGACTGGCATGGCGGGTTTCACCGATCTCCACTATCTAGTATGAACCCAGAAGCATCACGTAATACATCACTTCTGGGTTCGGCTGTCTCTCTTCCCTGCTGTGGCCAGGGAAGAAGCTAATGGAGCGTGATCTGCGCTCTATTAGCTTCAATAGAGTGTAGGTGAGATGTCTCATTAAAGAGAACTTGTCACAGCAAAAGAGAAAAATAACTAAGTTTAGTGAAAAATGTGCACTTACCCCCCCCCCCCCCCCAATATACACCCATATAAACACATGTGTTGGAGGTGCCTACATACAAAAACATTGATTGCGTTGCACACGTTACATATTGCTGCGTCAGGCAGGTTGCGGCGTGGTTGGGATTCAAGCCGATGACTGCTGTAAACCATTGGGCTAATATTGTGTGGCAAAAAGTTGGAACTATTTGCTATTTTATTCTCCAGGGTCTCATATAATGTTTTGGGGGTTTTGGGTAATCTTAATGCCTAAAATTATTTTGTAAATGTGTGCAAAAAAAAAAAATGTATATCAGACCTAAAAGAAGGGGGAAGAGGGACAGTCCTTCCAAATTCGGGACAGTCCTTCCAAATTCAGGACAACTCCTCCAAATTTGGGACACTCCCTCAAAATTTGGGACGGTCCTTCCAAATTCGGGACAACTCCTCCAAATTTGGGACAGTCCCTCAAAATTTGGGACGGTCCTTTCAAATTTGGGACAGCCCCTCCAAATTTGGGACAGCCCCTCCACATTCAAGATAGCCCCTCCAAATTCATGACAGCCCTTCCACATTCGGGACAGCCCCTCCAAATTCAAGATAGCCCCTCCAAATTAGGGACAGTCCCTTCAAATTTGGGACGGTCCTTTCAAATTTGGGACAGCCCCTCCAAATTCAAGACAGCCCCTCCAAATTCGGGACAGCCCCTCCAAATTCGGGACAGCCCCTCCAAATTCAAGCTAGCCCCTTCAAATTCATGACAGCCCCTCCAAATTCGGGACAGCTCTTCCAAATTTGGCACAGCCCTTCCAAATTCAGGAAAAACTCTCGGAATTTGGGACAGTCCTTCCAAATTTGGGAGAGTCCTTCCAGATTCGGGACAGCCCCTCCGAATTCAAGACAGCCCCTCCGAATTCGGAACAGTCCTTCCAAGTTCAGTACAGTCCCTCCAAATTTAAGACATTCCCTCCAAATTCAGGACAGCCCCTCCAAATTATTATTGCAGCAGGTGTCTATGACTTGTTTTCATCATTAGATCTGCATCTCATACGTTCCCTCTCGTGTCTCAAGTGACTCAATTAACTTCACAACTCAGTAACACCATTAAAAGCCAGAAGATCACCAACAGGTCTCCGTGTCACCTGCTGCTTGTCACCGCTTTTATTTCATGTGAATTCATGAATATGTAAGTGAACCTATTTCTGAGGTCTCATGTGTCACAGGCATGACAGGGTTACGCTGGCCTGTTCTACAAACACACTGAGGTGCCAAACAGATATTACTGTATTTATTTTTCCGTTAAAAAGAGATGTGCTTCCTAGCTGAATAACCCAACTGCCATTTTTTTAACTGTTTTCACATTTTCTTCATTCTTTTTTGCACCGCTGTGCTGCTGATCTCTCGCGGTCTCTTTTAAGTAACTTCCTGTCTACATGCACTTCATGGTATGGTTGCTGAGCTACTGCTGAGAGGGGGAGCTGATATATTGACTTACTGATGGGAGGGGAAGCAGGGGAAGCGGAGCTGCTGAGCCACTGATAGGAGGGAAGAACAGGCGGAGCCAAGCAGCTGAGTCACCTATGGGAGGGAAAACTGAGTGATGGGGGGGGGGGTAGGAAGAACTGTGCTGATGAGTCACTGCTGGCAGGGGAGAGCAGGAGGAGCTGAGCTGCTTAGTTACTGCTTCAAGGGGTGAGAAGAGTGACCTGAGTTGTAGAGTCACTGCTAGGAGAGGGGAGCAGAGCTTCTGACTAAGTGCTGGGAAAGGGAACTTAGCTGCTGAATCAATGATGGGAGGGGGAGCTGAGCTGCTGAATCAATGATGAGAGAGGGAGCTGAGCTGCTGAATCAATGATGGGAGGGGGAGCTGAGCTGCTGAATCAATGATGAGAGAGGGAGCTGAACTGCTGAATCAATGATGGGAAGGGGGAGCTGAGCTGCTGAATCAATGATGAGAGGGGGAGCTGAGCTGCTGAATCAATGATGGGAGGGGGAGCTGAGCTGCTGAATCAATGATGAGAGGGGGAGCTGAGCTGCTGAATCAATGATGGGAGGGGGAGCTGAGCTGCTGAATCAATGATGAGAGGGGGAGCTGAGCTGCTGAATCAATGATGGGAGGGGGAGCTGAGCTGCTGAATCAATGATGAGAGAGGGAGCTGAGCTGCTGAATCAATGATGGGAGGGGGAGCTGAGCTGCTGAATCAATGATGAGAGGGGGGAGCTGAACTGCTGAATCAATGATGGGAGGGGGAGCTGAGCTGCTGAATCAATGATGAGAGGGGGAGCTGAGCTGCTGAATCAATGATGGGAGGGGGAGCTGAGCTGCTGAATCAATGATGAGAGAGGGAGCTGAACTGCTGAATCAATGATGGGAAGGGGGAGCTGAGCTGCTGAATCAATGATGAGAGAGGGAGCTGAGCTGCTGAATCAATGATGGGAGGGGGAGCTGAGCTGCTGAATCAATGATGAGAGGGGGAGCTGAGCTGCTGAATCAATGATGGGAGGGGGAGCTGAGCTGCTGAATCAATGATGAGAGAGGGAGCTGAGCTGCTGAATCAATGATGAGAGGGGGAGCTGAGCTGCTGAATCAATGATGGGAGGGGGAGCTGAGCTGCTGAATCAATGATGAGAGAGGGAGCTGAGCTGCTGAATCAATGATGGGAGGGGGAGCTGAGCTGCTGAATCAATGATGAGAGAGGGAGCTGAACTGCTGAATCAATGATGGGAAGGGGGAGCTGAGCTGCTGAATCAATGATGAGAGAGGGAGCTGAGCTGCTGAATCAATGATGGGAGGGGGAGCTGAGCTGCTGAATCAATGATGAGAGGGGGAGCTGAGCTGCTGAATCAATGATGGGAGGGGGAGCTGAGCTGCTGAATCAATGATGAGAGAGGGAGCTGAGCTGCTGAATCAATGATGGGAGGGGGAGCTGAGCTGCTGAATCAATGATGAGAGGGGGGAGCTGAACTGCTGAATCAATGATGGGAGGGGGAGCTGAGCTGCTGAATCAATGATGAGAGGGGGGAGCTGAGCTGCTGAATCAATGATGGGAAGGGGGAGCTGAGCTGCTGAATCAATGATGAGAGGGGGAGATGAACTGCTGAATCAATGATGGGAGGGGGAGCTGAGCTGCTGAATCAATGATGGGAGGGGGAGCTGAGCTGCTGAATCAATGATGGGAGGGGGAGATGAACTGCTGAATCAATGATGGGAGGGGGAGCTGAGCTGCTGAATCAATGATGAGAGGGGGAGCTGAACTGCTAACTCAGTAATGAGGGGGGGGGGCTGAGTCACTAAGTCACTGCAGGAAAGAACATCAGGGTGAACTGAACTGCTGAGCTACTACTGGGATGGGAAGCTGAACTGCAGAGTGCCTGCTGAGAGGGTGAGCTGAGCTGCTGAGCTACCGATGGGAGGGGAAGTTGAGCTGCTGACTCATTGATGGGATGGGAAGCTGAACTGCGGAGTGACAGCAGGGAGGGGAGAGGTGAGCTGCTAAGCCACTGTTGGAAAGGGGAGTTGAGCTGCGGACTCATTGATGGACGGGGAGCCGAGCTGCTGACTCACTGATGGGAGGGGGAGTTGAGCTGCGGACTCACTGATGGGAGGTGGAGCGGAGCTGTTGACTCACTGATGGGAGGGGGAGTTGAGCTGCTGACTCACTAATGGGAGGAGGAGTTGAGCTGCTTACTTATTGATGGGCGGGGGAGCTGTGCTGCTGACTCACTGATGGGAGGGGGAGTTGAACTGCTGACTCACTGATGGGAGGGGGAGTTGAGCTGCGGACTCACTGATGGGAGGGGGAGTTGAGCTGCGGACTCACTGATGGGAGGGGGAGTTGAGCTGCGGACTCACTGATGGGAGGGGAAGTTGAGCTGCGGACTCACTGATGGGAGGGGGAATTGAGCTGTGATGCTGGTGATGCTCACTGCTGGTGAGCTGAGCTGCTGAGAGAGTGACTTGAACAAATTCAGTCCTGCTGTGAACTTTAAAGTGAATTACTCCACAGTGGCTGCAGCTACAGAGGTCAGGACGGGCTTGTTTTAAATCCAGTTTGTGTGCCTATCAAAAATGTAAATACCTAAATGCCAAAAGTCTGGCCACAGGTTCACTTTATTCTTGCCTTGTATATTATAGCCGGGGTTTTGGATTCAGGAGTCTATACAGGGTCAGGTACACATTTTCTACGTTTTCTTCCCACCAATCTGCTTTGGATGTAAGTCAAGAATAAATCTCGTCTTTGTTACATAAGCCTAATAATCCATGATTCCATCTCACAAGATTTCCCAAGGTCGGAGATAACCGCTCACCGTATTGTATAATATTTGCGTATGTGATTTGGTGTGTGTGGGTAAATATACCAAGTGATTATCTGTACAGTGACCCAGATGTCCCTGTTACTGAAGAAGGCTGGTTTCCTACATTTAAAGTGTCAGCAAAATTAGAAAAAATATTGCTATGTTTAGTATACATTTTGGTAATGCCTGGACATACGTACATTATAGGGCTACATTAGCATTGGTGGGGGTTGAGCATAGAAGTGAGGCTTGCAAATGAAATCCAGCTCTGTGTTCTTATCTATTAGATCTTTTTAAAGCGAAAAAAAACTAAATTTGACTGTTTCCCAAAACAGTTATATATATAGTATATATGATACATAGATATGATAGATTAGATAGATGATAATATAGGATGACATTCCTCTCCTACATGTATAAAACATATTTTTTTTTTTTAGAAAACTAACTAGAAAACGACTTATCACTCACAAACATTATATATATTTTTATGCAGAGGCCTTAAAGAATAAAATGGTGGGTTTTGCAATTTTTTATGTTACACGGTATTTTCGCAGCTGTTTTTCAAACACAAATTGTTGGGAAAAAATACACTTTAATAAATTGTAATGCACAAAAACACAAAATAATATACAATTTTTGGGGGTAAAATATAAAAGAAGACGTTATGCCAAGTAAATAGATGCCAAACATGTCATGTTTTGAAATTGCACACGCCTATGGAACAGCGCCAAACGACGGTACCTAAAAATCTCCATAGATACTGTAGATAGATAGATAGATAATATTATTATTATCAGGGATACTAGCCAGGCCTTAAGGGTTACTCGCCACCAGTTTCCCCACCCAACCCCTACCGAGCCCCACCCTTAACCACTTGACAACTGGGCACTTAAACCCCCCTCGTGACCAGACCAATTTTCAGCTTTCAGTGCTCTCACATTTTGAATGACAATTACTCAGTCATACAATACTGTACCTAAATGAATTTTTTGTCCTTTTTTTCATACAAATAGAGCTTTAATTTGGTGGTATTTGATCACCTCTGGGTTTTTTATTTTTTGCGCTATAAATGAAAAAAGACCGAAAATTTTGAAAAAATACGCATTTTTCTTTGTTTCTGTGATAAAATTTTGCAAATTAGTAATTTTTCTTCATAAATTTTGGCCACAATTTATACTGCTACATATCTTTGGTAAAAATAACCCAAATTAGTGGATATTATTTGGTCTTTGTGAAAGTTAGAGAGTCTACAAGTTATGGTGCAAATCATAAAAAATTGATCACACCTGATGTACTGACGGCCTATCTCATTTCTTGCCACCCGAACAAGTCAGGAAAGTACAAATACCCCCCAAATGACCCCTTTTTTGAAAGTAGACAATCCAAGGTATTTAGTAAGATGCATGGTGAGGTTTTTGATGTTGTCATTTTTTCCCACAATTCTTTGCAAAATGAAGATTTTTTTTTTTTACCCCCCACAAAATTGTCATTGTATTTCTCTCACATGGCATGTATATACCACAAATGACACCCCAAAATATATTCTGCTACTCCTCCTGAGTATTACGATACCACATGTGTGGGACTTTTTTACAGCCTGGCCACATACAGAGGCCCAACATGCAGGGAGCACCATCAGGTGTTCTAGGAGCATAAATTACACATCTAATTTGTTGACTACCTATTACACTTTTGAAGGCCCTGCAGAACCAGGACAATGACATGTGACACTGACGTGACACTGATGACAAATGGTACTGATATGTGGCACTGATGTGGCACTGATGACAGATGGCACTGATACGTGGCACTGACACTGATGTGGCACTGATGACAGATGGCACTAATACATGGCACTGATGACAGATGGCACTAATACGTGGCACTGATGACAGATGGCACTAATACGTGGCACTGATGACAGATGGCACTAATACGTGGCACTGATGACAGATGGCACTAATACGTGGCACTGACAGATGGCACTAATATGTGGCACTGATGACACGTGACACTGATGACAGATGGCACTAATATGTGGCACTGATGAAAGATGGCACTAATACATGGCACTGATGACAGATGGCACTAATACGTGGCACTGACAGATGGCACTAATATGTGGCACTGATGACACGTGACACTGATGACAGATGGCACTAATATGTGGCACTGATGAAAGATGGCACTAATACATGGCACTGATGACAGATGGCACTAATACGTGGCACTGAAGACAGATGGCACTGATACGTGGCACTGATGACAGATGGCACTGATACGTGGCACTGATGACACGTGACACTGATGACAGATGGCACGTGACACTGACAGGTGGCACTGATGACAGATGGCACTATGTGGCACTGATGACAGATGGCACTTATATGTGGCACTGGGGACAGATGGCAGGGACAGATGGCAGGGACAGATGGCAGGGACAGATGGCAGGACAGATGGCAGTGGGGACAGATGGCAGGACAGATGGCAGGACAGATGGCAGGGGCAGATGGCAGGGGCAGATGGCAGGGGCAGATGGCAGGGGCAGATGGCAGGACAGATAGCAGGGGACACTTTTTTTTCGTTTTTTTTTTTTTTTTTTTTATACTTACCGCCGCAGCGGTTCGCTCTCCTTCCTCACACGCTGTCTGTGTGAGGAGGGAGAGCCGGCGATGAGAGAGGATCTCATATGTTTACATATGAGATCCTCTCTCATTAGCAGAGCGATCACACTGTAAACGGCCGCTGTCATTGGCCGTTTACGGCGATCTGTGACTGGCTGTGTCCAAGGGACACGGCCAGCACAAAACTTCCGCTATGCGCGCCCGCGGGAGCGCACAAAGCGGAAGTAAACAGGAGGACGTCCAGGGACGCCCTCCCGGCAATTGGAGTCCGCGCTGTAGCCGTCTTTCGGCTATAGCGCGGACGCCTAGTGGTTAAACACGCCCTCATAAATTATCTCATGAAATGGCACTTAAATGTTTTATACAGAATTTAGTTTATTAAAATAAATATTAACAACAATTTTATCAGTGCCCAGCAGTACAGCCTCACCAGTGCAGCCTATCAGTGCAGCCTCACCAGTGCCCATCCGCATAGCCTCCCCAGTGCCCATCAATGCAGCATGACCAGTGCCCATCAATGCAGCATGACCAGTGCCCATCAATGCAGCCTGACATGCGCCCATCAATGCAGCATAACCAGTGCCCATCAATGCAGCATAACCAGTGCCCATCAATGCACCCTGACCTGTGCCCATCAAGGCAAGGTAACCAGTGCCCATCAATGCAGTGTGACCTGTGCCCATCAATGCAGCCTGACCAGTGCCCATCAATGCAGCCTCACCAGTGCCCATCAATGCAGCATAACCAGTGCCCTTTAATGCAGCCTGACCTGTGGCCATCAAGGCAGCGTAACCATTGCCCATCAATGCAGCGTGACCTGTGCCCATCAATAAAGCGTGACCTGTGCCCATCAATGCAGCCTGACCTGTGCCCATCAATGCAGCGTAACCAGTGCCCATCAATGCATCCTGACCTGTTCCCATCAATGCAGTGTGACCTGTTCCCATCAATGCAGTGTGACCTGTGCCCATCAATAAATCGTGACCTGTGCCCATCAATGCAGCCTGACCTGTGCCCATCAATGCATCTTGACCTGTTCCCATCAATGCAGTATGACCTGTTCCCATCAATGCAGCGTGACCTGTGCCCATCAATGCATCCTGAACTGTTCCCATCAATGCAGTATGACCCGTGCCCATCAATGCAGCGTAACCAGTGCCCATCAATGCATCCTGACCTGTTCCCATCAATGCAGTGTGACCTGTTCCCATCAATGCAGTGTGACCTGTGCCCATCAATGCAGTGTGACCTGTTCCCATCAATGCAGCGTAACCAGTGCCCATCAATGCAGCGTAACCAATGCCCATCAATGCAGCATAACCAGTGCCCATCAATAAATCATGACCTGTGCCCATCAATGCAGCCTGACCTGTGCCCATCAATGCAGCGTAACCAGTGCAAATCAATGCATCTTGACCTGTTCCCATTAATGCAGTATGACCTGTGCCCATCAATGCAGCGTAACCAGTGCCCATCAATGCATCCTGACCTGTGCAGAGGAAGAGGCGAGCCAGCCAGATCATCATATTGCCCACTGAAACAACTTTCATTTGAATTGCCTGGTGTTCCGGGAGTTCACCGTCACACAGTCCCACCTCCTGGCCCGTCACCTTTGATGACGTCACATGACCCGGCATTGGACCGGTGTTCTGTCTATCACTAACGGAACACAGAACACACTAAACTGATAACCTAAAGGGGGCTTTTAAAGTGTTACTAAACCCAGGAGCTTACATTCACTATATCTGGTCTCCCACAGTACACAGAACATGGAAATGCAATAGTTTTAGTAAATATAAACTGCTAACTATCCCTTCTCATTAGCAGTGTATATTAGTCTTATGACTTCTATCTGTGTCCAGCCGAGCACTGGTTAAATCTTGTAGGAGGAGTTTTTGTTCTCCTCTGACTGTCCTATGAGGCTGCATGACCCCTGACCCTCTGTCTGGACAGTGCTGTTCTTGGCCCTTTGCTGATTACATGCACCCTCCCCAACTAAGAGCAATACAGACCAAACTGAGCATGTGCAGAGTGCCTCCAAGGCTCTGTACTATCAGGAGATGGATTAGGGACTGTGGGAGAAGGGGAGAATCAGAGAAGACAGGATCAAGCATCCTTTTTACAAAATGCAGAGGATTAACCCCCTTAGGTTCCACAATGAGTATATCAAGCATTCTTTACTGCATATACAGACTGATTTTACTGTTGTGTGTTTAGTAACACTTTAAAGTGTTGCCTATGGAAACTATACACTATATTACCAAAAGTATTGGGACGCCTGCCTTTACACGCACATGAACTTTAATAACATCCCAGTCTTAGTCCGTAGGGTTCAATATTGAGTTGGCCCAACCTTTGCAGCTATAACAGCTTCAACTCTTCTTTGAAGGCTGTCCACAAGGTTTAGGAGTGTGTCTATGGGAATGTTTGTCCATTCTTCCAGAAGCGCATTTGTGAGGTCAGGCACTGATGTTGGACGAGAAGGCCTGGCTCGCAGTCTCCGCTGTAATTCATCCCAAAGGTGTTCTATCGGGGTTGAGGTCAGGACTCTGCAGGCCAGTCAATTTCCTCCACCCCAAACTCACTCATCCATGTATTTATGGACCTTGCTTTGTGCACTGGTGTGCAGTCATGTTGGAACAGGAAGGGGCCATCCCCAAACTGTTCCCACAAAGTTGGGAGCATGAAATTGTCCAAAATGTCTTGGTATGCTGACGCCTTAAGAGTTCCCTTCACTGGAACTAAGGGGCCAAGCCCAACCCCTGAAAATCAACCCCCACACCATAATCCCCCCTCCACCAAATGATTTGGACCAGTACACAAAGCAAGGTCCATAAAGACATGGATGAGCGAGTTTGGGGTGGAGGAACTTGACTGGCCTGCACAAAGTTCTGACCTCAACCCGATAGAACACCTTTGGGATAATTTAGAGCGGAGACTGCGAGCCAGGCCTTCTCATCCAACATCAGTGCCTGACCTCACAAATGCTCTTTTAGAAGAATGGTCAAACATTCCCATAGACACACTCCTAAACCTTGTGGACGGCCTTCCCAGAAGAGTTGAAGCTGTTATAGCTGCAAAGGGTGGGCCAACTCAATATTGAACCCTACGGACTAAGACTGGGATGTCATTAAAGTTCATGTGTGTGTAAAGGCAGGCGTCCCAATACTTTTGACAATATAGTGTATATTTATCGCCATTTCACTGGCGCAGGCCAATCTAAGCCAAATGAGGGCATCTATTGACGCCCATCCGTAATCCTTCGGGCTCAGCTGATCACAGATCAGGGTAAAGGGCCAATCACAGCGCCCCTTTACCATGTGATCAGCTGTGTCCAATGACAACTGATCACGGATGTAAACACAAGTCGGTTATCGGCTTTTCTTTCCTCACACTGACAGCATGAGGAGAGAAGAATATACCAATACCAGCTTGTTTTAAAGGGACATTGGCACTGATAAAATGAGTACTGATTATCAGTGCAGTCCCAACGGTGCCCACCAGTGCTGCCTATCAGTGCCGCCCCATCTTTGCCTATCAGTGCTCATCAGTGAAGGAGAAAAATTACCTGTTGGCAAAATTTTATAACAAACTATGAACTTTTTTTTTTTTTTTTTCAAAATTTTTGGTCTTTTTTCTTTTGTTTAGCAAAAAAAAAAAAAAAAACAGTAGTGATTAAATACCACCAAAAGAAAAGCTCTATTTGTGTGAACAAAATGATAAAAAATAATTTGTGTACAGTGTTGCATGACCGCGCAATTGTCATTCAAACTGCAACAACGCTGAGCCTGAACAAATTAATGGGGTGGGCAACTACATGGCAAATGAGGTTCAATGTAGAAAAATGTAAAATAATGCATTTGGGTGGCAAAAATATGAATGCAATCTATACACTGGGGGGAGAACCTCTGGGGGAATCTAGGATGGAAAAGGACCTGGGAGTCCTAGTAGATGATAGGCTCAGCAATGGCATGCAATGCTAAGCTGCTGCTAACAAAGCAAACAGAATATTGGCATGCATTAAAAGGGGGATCAACTGCAGGGATAAAACGATAATTCTCCCGCTCTACAAGACTCTGGTCCGGCCGCACCTGGAGTATGCTGTCCAGTTCTGGGCACCAGTCCTCAGGAAGGATGTACTGGAAATGGAGCGAGTACAAAGAAGGGCAACAAAGCTAATAAAGGGTCTGGAGGATCTTAGTTATGAGGAAAGGTTGCGAGCACTGAACTTATTCTCTCTGGAGAAGAGACGCTTGAGAGGGGATATGATTTCAATTTACAAATACTGTACTGGTGACCCCTCAATAGGGATAAAACTTTTTCACAGAAGAGAGTTTAATAAGACTCGTGGCCACTCATTACAATTAGAAGAAAAGAGGTTTAACCCTAAACTACGTAGAGGGTTCTTTACTGTAAGAGTGGCAAGGATGTGGAATTCCCTTCCACAGGCGGTGGTCTCAGCGGGGAACATCGATAGTTTCAAGAAACTATTAGATAAGCACCTGAATGACCCCAACATACAGGGATATACAATGTAATACTGACATATAATCACACACATAGGTTGGACTTGATGGACTTGTGTCTTTTTTCAACCTCACCTACTATGTAACTATGTAACGCTGAAAGCTGAATATTGGCCTGGGCAGGAAGGGGGTGAAAGTGCCCGGTAGGCAAGTGGTTAATCACTTCCAGAATAGACCAATTCTGACATTCCTCCCCTACATGTAAAAAACATTTTTTTTTTTTTTTTTCGAAAACTAACTAGAAAAACTACTTAGCACCCTCAAACAATACATTTTTTTTTAAGCACAGGCCTTACGGAATAAAATGGTGGGTGTTGCATTTTTTTTTTTTGTCAGCGGTTTTTCAAAGATTTTATTAAATTTTAATGCACAAAAACACGAAATAATACCCATTTTTAATTTTCTTTTGTAAAATATAAAAGATGACGTTATGCCAAGTAAATTTTATTTATTTTATTTAAAAATGACATTTCTTTTACTGTCTCTCTGTTTTTTTTTTTTTTTTGATCAACTTTTTTGCTATCACAAAGGATGAACAACATCCCATGTGAAAGGATGGGCAGTGACAGGTCCTCTTTATAGAGAGATCTAGAGTCTATGAGACCCCGGATCTTTCCTCTGGCTTCTGAAGAAACTAAATCACCATCGCATCAGTTCATCTCATCGTGCCCCAGATTTGTCCGACGCAATGTCACAGTACCGCTAAAAATCGCTGATCGCCGCCATTACTAGTAAAAAAAAAAAAAAAAAATTTAATTCCGTAAATCTATCCTAAAGTTTGTAGACGCTATAACATTTAACGCAAACCAATCAATATACGCTTACTGGGATTTTTTTTTTTTACCAAAAATATGTAGCAGAATACATGTTGGCCTAAATTGATGAAGAAATTCGATTTTTTTTTTTTTTTACATTTTTTGATTGGATATGTTTTATATTAGAAAATAAAAATATTGTTTTTTTTTTTTTTTGTTTGTTTTTTTGTTTAATTGTCGGTTGTTTTTTGTTTATAGCGCAAAAAATTTAAAAGACAGAGGTGATCAAATACCACCAAAAGAAAGCTCTATTTGTGGGGGGGGGGGGGGGAGGATATCAATTTTATTTGGGTACAACGTCACACGACCGCACAATTGTCAGTCAAAGTAACGCAGTGCCGTATCGCAAAAAATAAAGAAGGGGGGGTAAATCTTCCCGAAGTTAAAGAAATCCTCAAACGATTTTGCAGCAGTTGTCGCAGGACAAAAGTGAATGGCCTGCCCTATGCGTAATATGCAGAAGCGCGTGTAAATCACGTAAAAAAAAAATAAATAAACACACGTGTTCCCCCCCTACATGTGGTGAGAAAATCTGCAATATGTCTGAATTGTACCAGCCTGCAGTGAGGAGAGATATTTCATGCAACAAAGAGCCGGCCTGCATGCAGGCATTTCCTAATTTTTTTTTTTACTTTAGTTCCACTAAGGTGCAGAACGCCGGCTAGAACTGACACTTCCTGCGTGGTAAAATAGGACATTTAGGTCTAAACTGTTTTAAGCAGTTACAGTTACAAAAAGTTTTTTTCTTCTTTTAACCACTTGAAGACCAAGCCTCTTTCTGAGATTTGTTGTTTACAAGTTAAAAACAGTTTTTTTTGCTAGAAAATTACTTAGAACCCCCAAATATTATACCTTTTTTTCCCTAACACCCTAGAGAATAAAGAGGCGGTCGTTGCAATACTTTCTGTCACACCGTATTTGCGCAGCGGTCCTACTTTTTTTTGTAAAAAATACACTTTTTTTGAATTAAAAAATAAGACAACTGTAAAGTTAGCCCATTTTTTCTTTTTATATTGTGAAAGATAATGTTACACCGAGTAAATTGATACCCAACATGTCACGCTTCAAAATTGCGCCCCGCTCGTAGAATGGCGACAAACGTTTACCCTTAAAAAATCTCCATAGGCGACGTTTAAAAAAATCCTACAGGTTGCATGTTTTGAGTTACAGAGGAGGTCTAGGGCTAGAATTATTGCTCTCACTCTACCGGTCGCGGCGATACCTCACATGTGTGGTTTGAACACTGTTTTCATATGCGGGTGCTACTCAGGTATGCGTTCACTTCTGCACGCGAGCTCGGCGGGACGGGGTGCGTTTAAATTTTTATTTTCTTATTTATTTTACCTTTTATTTTTTATTTTTACACTGTTTTTAAAAAAAAAAAAAAAAGTGTCACTTTTATTCCTGTTACAAGGAATGTAAACATCCCTTGTAATAGAAAAAAGGCATGACAGGACCTCTTAAATATGAGATCGGGGGTCAAAAAGACTTCAGATCTCATATTTACACTAAAATGCAATACAAAAAAAAAATTGTCGTTTAGAAAAAAAAAAAAAAAATGGCCCTTTAAAAGCTATGGGCGGAAGTAACGTTTTGACATCACTTCCGCCCTGCAGTGTTATGGAGACGGGTGGGGGTCATCTTCCCCTCACTCGTCTCCATGCCCAGCACAGGTGAAGATCCGATCGCTTCCGCCGCTGCCGACATATATATTATTAAGACCTCTTTCACACTGGGGCTGCCTGTGCGTTCGCAGTAAAGTGCTGCTTGTTTTAGCGGCGCTTTACCGCTGTTTTCGGCCGCTAGCGGGGCGCTCCTAACCCTAAAAAAAGGGGTTAAAAACTCCCGTGTTGCAGCACTTCCGAAGCACTTTTCAGGTGATTCGGAAGCGCTGCCCATTCATTGCAATGGGCAGGTGCGTTTTGGGAACACTGTGTACAACACTCCCAAACCACCCCAAAGATGCTGCGTGCAGGACGTTTTCTAAGGTCCCGCAAGTGCACCGCTCCACTGTTAATGCACTCATTGCAGAGAATGGGAGGCAGTTTTCAGGCCCTATTTCTATCGCTAAAACGCCTGAAAACTGCCTCTGTGTGAAAGGGGTCTTAGTCTGTAGGAAGTTATAGAATCCACAAACAATGGAAAATATGTGAAAATTGATTAATCCTGATGTACTGACAAAATGACCCCTTTTTGGAAAGTAGACAGTCCAAGGTATTTAGTAAGAGGCATGATGAGTTTTTTGAAGTTGTCATTTTTTTGTCACAATTTTTTGGAAAATTAACTTTTTTTTACTTTTTGCTATAATAAATATCCCCTAAAAAATATAAAAAAAAACAAATTTATTCCTCAGTTGAGGCCGATATGTATTATTCTACATATTTTTGGTAACAAAAAAATTGCAATCTGCGTATTTTGATTGGTTTGCGCAAAAGTTATCGCGTCTACAAACTACGTGATAGATTTAGGGACTTTTTTTTATTATCGTTTCTACTAGTAATGGCGGCGATCTGCGAATTTTAGCGGGACTGCGACATTGCGGCGGACAAATCTGACACTTTTTGGTGACCAGTGACATTATTACATTGATCAGTGCTATAAAAATGCACTGATCAATGTAAAAATGACACTGTCAGGGAAGGGGTTAACACTAGGGGGCGATCAAGGGGTTAAGTGTGTTCCCTGGGTGTGTTCTAACTGTAGGGGGGATGGGCTACCAGGGACATGACAGAGATCACTGGGAACAGAAGATCTGTCATGTCATCTGTCAGAACCGGGATCCGCTTGTTTACACAGGCAGATCCCCGTTCTGCCTCTGTAATAGGCGATCGCGGGTCGCTCGCCCGGCAAACATGGAGTCCGCCCAATCCGTGGGCATGCTCCTGCAGCGTGCCGTGGAAGCAAGAGTGTGTAGCCGCCCGCTGCTGAACCTGTGCGAATCACTGTACGGGTACAGCGATTCGCACACCGCTGCCAACCTGCCGCAGTATATCTGCATGAGCTGGTCGGCAAGCAGAACTCCAGCCAAAAGTAGGAAGATAATAATGAATGGCCTTTAAAATTTAAAATAGCAAAACCAGCTGTTGCTGCAATATTCATCTTTAATCGAGAGATTCCCCCCCCCTTCCGAAGTACTTCTTTTCTGCCATAAGGTGCCCTCAGAACGATAGTCACCATCATTGAACCCAGGTTGTCCTGGACCCTGTGGACTGGGCAGTGAAAGCAGAAGTAGCACAGTGAGAAGCTCATAAAGGCCATAAGGGAAAAAAAAGAGAAAATCACTTTTGCTGCGTTATTCACCTTCAATCCAGAGATCTCCCCACGCAATACCTTTTTTTTATCACTAGATGTTCTCAGTCTGATGGCCATTGTCATTCAACTTTCTTCCACTGAACCTCCTCAGCCCTCCTGGACTTGCCCCCAGTCTGTGACTGGACAATGAAAGGAGAAGGAGCATCTTCAATCCAGAGATCTCCACATGCAATACATTTTTTTAGCACTAGATGTCCTCAGTCTGATGGCCATTGTAATTCAACTTTCTTCCTCTGAACCTCAGCCCTCCTGGACTTGCCCCCAGTCTGTGACTGGACAGTGAAAGGAGAAGCAGCACCTTCAATCCAGAGATCTCCACATGCAATACCTTTTTTTTCCCACTAGATGTCCTCAGTCTGATGGCCATTGTCATTAAATGTTCTTCCCCTGAGCCTCAGCCCTCCTGAAACTGCCCCCAGTCTGTGACTGGGCAGTGAAAGGAGAAGCAGGGTCTTCAATCCAGAGATCTCCACATGCAATACCTTTTTTTTTTTTTCCACTAGATGTCCTCAGTCTGATGGCCATTGTCATTCAACTTTCTTCTTCTGAGCCTCAGTCGTCCTGGACTTGCCCCCAGACTGATTAGCTCATCTCTCTGTCACTCTGCTCTCGCCTTCTATTAACACATGAACTGGTTGGCTCTCCCAGTCTGATTTCTGCTGTAGAGGGACTGCAAGACGCTGATACCAGGTCACATTCAGATACATAGTTTACATTTAAATAATACGTCTAACAAGTTCCCGCCTGTGCTATAGCCGAAAAACAGCTACAGCGCTTACTTTGTCCATGGACATCCTCCCGTGATCGCGCTGCCTGTGCGCTCCCTGCGGTGTGTGGGCAGCATGCTCTGTGATAGCGGAGTCCTTTGGACCAATCACAGTAGCCCTTTACCACGTGATCAGTTGTGTCCAATGACAGCTGATCAAGATATAAACACAAGCCGGTTATCGTCTTTCCTTTCCTCACGCTGACAATACAAGGAGAGGAGAAGAGAGCCAATAACTGGCTTGCATTAAAGGAACATCTACACTGATTATCAATGCAGTCCCACCAGTGCCAATCAGTGCCCACTAGTGCTGCCAGTCAATGCCATAGCTCCCAATTGTCCCTGATTTTGAGGGACTGTCCCTGATTTGGAGCAATGTCCCTCTGTCCCTCTTTCCTCCTCATTTGTCCCTCATTTTGGTCTGATCTATATAGTTGTATATAAAATGTACTTTTTATCTTTCAAAAAGTGTTTCCCAGTGCTAAACCTTTCATCCGAATTCTAAATTGCTGCATTTGTACATTTTAAAAGCCAATATAAAGGAATAGTAGTGGTAAAAAAAAAATAAAGCCCCTCTGGATTTAATTAACCTTTTTTTTTGGTTAATTCTCCTTTAAGGGGGTGTGGCAGGGGGCGTGTCCTTTGCCTACATACGTTTGTTAGTAGGTGTCCCTCATTCCCATCCCAAAATGTTGGGAGGTATGCAATGCCCATCAGTGCATCCTCATCAGTGTCACCTATCAGTGCCCATCAGTGTCACCTATCAGTGCCCATCAGTGCAGCTTATCAGTGCCCATCAGTGCCGCTTGACAGTGCCCATCAGTGCCGTCTATCAGTGCCCATCAGTGCCGCCTATCAGTGCCGCTTATCAGTGCCCATCAGTGCCGCCTATCAGTGCCCATCAGTGCCGCTTATCAGTGCCGCCTATCAGTGCCGCTTATCAGTGCCCATCAGTGCCGCCTATCAGTGCCCATCAGTGCTGCTTATCAGTGCCACCTATCAGTGCCCATCAGTGCCGCTTATCAGTTCCACCTATCAGTGCCCATCAGTGCCACTTATCAGTTCCGCCTATCAGTGCCGCTTATCAGTGTCGCCTATCAGTGCCATCTCATCAGTGCCCATCAGTGATGGAGAAAAATGACCTGTTTGCAAACATTTATAACAAACTATGAAAAAAATAAATATATATTTTTTCCAAAATTTTCAGTCTTTTTTGGTTTATTTAGCAAAAAATAAAAACCCCAGAGGTAATTAAATACCACCAAAAGAAAGCTCTATTCGTGTGGAAAAAATGATACAAATGTCATTTGGGTACAGTGTGGAGTGACCGCACAATTGTCATTCAAAGGGTAACAGCGCTGAAAGCTTAAAATTGTCCTGGGCAGGAAGGGGGTACAAGTACCCAGTATTGAAGTGGTTAATGACGTATCGATGTTTACAGAGCTGAATTATTTGTGCCTTTTTATATCTGCTCGGAGTTCAGCTTTAAGCTCCTCCTCCCCGTCTCTTACTAATATTGCAAAGAAAATAATGGGAGACATTTTTTAGGTTATTTAATATCAGGTGAGTGAGCCGTTCCTCCCGTGTTCTCTTCCTGAATGATTTACAACTCCCTGTTGTTTCTACCTGTCCGCCCCCTTTTTCTCCGTACACAATGGACTGTTCCAGGTGAGCTGTCATCAGGACTGGCTCATCCAGCAGAGGTGTCAGGTGAGGTCGGCAGGCGATGTGCTCATTCCAGCCTGCAGAGCGCTCAGCCATCTCCGTCCTCTCTGGAACATTGCAGGGAGACAGCCGGGTGAGACAGGCGAGACCCCACCGATCCCACCTACCTGTCTGACAGCTGTGTCACCTGCCTGGGATCTCCTCTTCTACCTAAAAGGGGAGCGGACCGTCATACAGAACACATCCAGAGAAGATCCGACTGCTGAAAAGATCTGACAGCTGAGCTTCCCAAACCACCGTATGTTTTTACGGTAAGATCCACTCCAAGCTGACCACACACTTTACAATCAAATTGTACAATCTCAGAGCAATCTTCTTTATATTTAGCAAGAGCTGTGTGAGGGACTCCTGAACAATCCATTCCGTTCGTATCCAATCCTACATTTTCGCCACTTACAGGTGCGACTGTCCCCATTCGTCGCATGTAGGGCAGCCTATTAAAATGCCTCCATAGAGCAGGTGTCCTCGTCAAAGTGCCCTTTTACATCAGGTGTCCCCATCAGAGAGCTCCCATAGATCAGGTATTCCTATCAGAGTGCCCCCAGAAATCAGGTGACCCCATCAGAGTGCCCCCACAAATCAGGTGTCCCTATCAGAGTGCCCCCAGAAATCAGGTGTCCCCATCAGAGTGCCCCCACAAATCAGGTGTCCCCATCAGAGTGCCCCCACAAATCAGGTGTCCCCATCAGAGTGCCCCCACAAATCAGGTGTCCCCATTAGAGTGCCCCCAGAAATCAGGTGTCCCCATTAGAGTGCCCCCACAAATCAGGTGTCCCCATCAGAGTGCCCCCACAAATCAGGTGTCCCCATCAGAGTGCCCCCACAAATCAGGTGTCCCCATTAGAGTGCCCCCAGAAATCAGGTGTCCCCATCAGAGTGCCCCCACAAATCAGGTGTCCCCATTAGAGTGCCCCCAGAAATCAGGTGTCCCCATCAGAGTGCCCCCACAAATCAGATGTCCCCATCAGAGTGCCCCCACAAATCAGGTGTCCCCATCAGAGTGCCCCCGGAAATCAGGTGTCCCCATCAGAGCTCGTCTATAGATCAGGTATTCCTATCAGAATGCCCCCAGAAATCAAATGCCCCCATCAGAGTAGCCCTTACATCATATTATCCCATCAGAGCTCCTCCTAGATCAGGTGCCCCCAGAAATCAAGTGTCCCCATCAGAGTAGCCCTTACATCATATGACGCCATCAGAGCTCCTTCTAGATCAGGTGTCCCCATCAGAGTGGCCTCTTACATCAGATGACGCCATCAGAGCTCCTTCTAGATCAGGTATTCCTATCATAGTGCCCCCAGAAATCAGGTGTCCCCATCAGATGACACCATCAGAGCTCCTCCTAGATCAGGTTCCCCCATCAGAGTGCCCTCTTACATCAGGTGCCCCATCAGAGTATCCCGTAAATCAGATGACTCTATCAGAGTGTCCCCATAGAGTAGATGTCCCCATGTGAGTGCCCCCAAAAATCAAGTCCCCCATCAGTGTGCCCCCATAGATCAGGTGTGCCCATCAGAGTGCCCCTATTACATCAGGTGTCCCTATCAGAGAACTCCCATAGATCAGGTATTCCCATCAGTGTGCCCCAGAAATCAGGTGTTACCATCAGAGTACCCCTTACATCAGATGACCCCATCAGAACTCCTCCTAGATCAGGTATTCCTATCAGAGTGCCCCCAGAAATCAGGTGTCTCCATCAGAGTACCCCTTACATCAGATGACCCCATCAGAGCTCCTCCTAGATCAGATTCCCCCATCAGAGTGCCCTCTTACATCAGGTGCCCCATCAGAGTAACCCTTACATCGGTAGACCCCATCAGAGTACCCCTTACATCGGTAGACCCCATCAGAGCTCCTCCTAGATCAGGTTCCCCCATCAGAGTGCCCTCTTACATCAGGTGCCCCATCAGAGTACCCCTTACATCGGTAGACCCCATCAGAGCTCCTCCTAGATCAGGTTCCCCCATCAGAGTGCCCTCTTACATCAGGTGCCCCATCAGAGTACCCCTTACATCAGATGACCCCATCAGAGTGTCCCCATAGAGTAGGTGTCCTCATCTGCGTGCCCCCAAAGATCAGGTCCCCCATCAGCGTGCCCCCATAGATCAGGTGTGCCCATCAGAGTGCCCCTTTACATCAAGTGTCTCTATCCAATTGCCCTTATTTATCAGGTGTCCCAATCAGAGTACCCCTTACATCAGGTGACCCCATCAGATTGCCCCCTTAGAGTAGGTGGCCCCATCTGAGTGCCCGCACTGCTGCACCTTATCCTGCACGGTGATGGTTCTGCCCTTTCACACGGGAACATGCGACATTTCCATGGGATGCCCTATACTCAAGAAATGCAGACAAAGAAAGTCCCTGACCCTTTTCCACAAAGGTGCCGCACAGAATGAGCACCATGCGATTTGTCGTGCATGAAAACGTGGCACGTTTGCAGATGCGTGTGAGTGCCATTAACAATCAATCATGTCTGCTAAATGACAGGGTGTTTCTCTGCGTGTCCCAACATGCAGTAGTGTGAATCAGTGGTTGAACTACCAGGGTCGCAAAGGGCAGCCAGGCCCTATTGTTCCACCACCATGGGGGGGGGGTCAAGATAGCAGGAAGGGGGCCACTGCAGAACATGTGAAAGGGTCCCGTTGCGGGACTGTAAGGGTCGGTTCACTCTGCTGCGACCCCAAAATTGTGTGACCTGCTTGCAATTTCCTTGCAACTTGCTTGTGATTTCCTTGCAATTTCCTTGCGACTTGCTTGTGACTTTTGTAATGTAACATTGCAGTCTATGGCACTCAAGTCGCAGAAAAGTAGTGCAGGAACCTTTTTTTTTTTTTTTTGCAGCTGTGACTTGAGTCACATTGATGGCACCAATTGAAATGAATGGGTTTTGACTTGTCATGCAACTTTCTGTGTTGCAAGTCATATGATAAGTTTCAGCAGTGTGAACCCGGGGCCCCAGGATGGAACTAAAGGGCCAGAGATCAAAGGGAAGGGTCCTGGGCTTGGAGGAAAGGGCCCAGGTGGTGGTGGGGGGCCCTTCATGGTTTCCTGCACTGGGGCCCCGATCAGACCACCCATTGTTCTCTATGGAACGGCAGATGTCAGCGGACAGGTCCGCTGATGGGTTCTAATGTGATTACAAATGAGGGAGGTAACAGGGATGTAACCCTGTGGTGAAATGAGGTATACAGTATTCAGGACCTGGCTGCCACCTCTATGATCACGATAAACAATTTGCTCATCAGATGTTAAAATCCTGGTTATGTTGGTAGGAGCACCTACTACAAACCCTCATCTAGCTTGAAGGTTCAATTAAACAAATTAAACTCTTTTATTGAACAAGATCATCAAGTACAGCCAACGTGTTTCAGGGGAAAAGCCTCCCCTTATTCAGGACTGTATACAATGGTAACGGAGGGGCTGAGAATGTCAAATATAATGTGGTCAAAATCTCTGATATTCTCACCCCCAACAAACCTTGTCTTGATTGCCCCAAAAACCATTGTATAAAGCCCTGAAGAAGGAAAGGACTTTCCCCTGAAACGCGTTGGCTGTGCTTGATGATCTTGTTCAATAAAAAATAAAAAATGTAATTTATTTGATTGAACCTTCAAGCTAAATGACAGTTTGCAGTAGGCGCTTGTTCAATAAAAGATTTTAATTGAACCTTCGCTCCCAACAACATATCCGGGATTTGATCATCTGACGAGTGATGTATTTATCGTGGTCAGAGAGGTAGCAGCCTAAGATTGCAACCAGGTCCTATATACACCTCACTTTCACCACAGGTTCACTTCCTCCAAGGAGAGCGCCCCCTCTCTTTAACAAACCTTGTGTTGACTGTATAATGGTAGCCTTGAAGAAGGTGAGACCTTTCCCCTAAAACGCGTTGTCTGTACTTGGTGATCTTGTTCAACAAAAGATTTTGAACAGACCTCCAAGCTACAATAGATGTCCTACGAGGGGCGTGCTGACATTGCAACAAAGTTAGGTGACTACCTGAGGTGGCAATCTGTGGGGGGTGGCACTGAGGTTAGAATGTCCATGTGTATACACAGGGCAACATTACTAAGCTGGTTGCTAGGACACTGGCGGCTTGGTCGCACAGAGTCATTGGTTGTTATGGTGCACCAAAACAGCCAGTGACTCTGTAGGGCCCATCTGCATTCTAGCAACCAGTAATGCTGGGCAATCCATCCGCTAGCATCCTAGCAACCAATGACACGTAGACAGAATGTCTATACTGGACATGCAGCTCAGTAAAGTATACACAGGGCAGCATTACTGAGCTGGTTGCTAGGACACTGACGGCTTAGTTGGACAGTGTCATTGTTGTTATGGTGCAGGCAGCCGTCTGCACCAGAATGACCAATGACTCTGTAGGGCATAGCCATCTGCATCCTAGCATCCATTAATGTTGGGCGGTCCATCCACTAGCATCCTAGCAACCAATGACAGATCGACACAAGGCATCATTGGTTGCTAGAACACTTGCAGCTAAGCCACAGCATCATTGGTTGCTAGGATGCTAGCAGCTAAACCATAGCATCATTAGTTGCTAAGACTCTAGCAGCAGAGCTACAGCATCATTGGTTGCTAGGACACTAGCAGCTGAGCAACAGCATCATTGGTTGCTAGGACGCTAGCAGCTGAGCAACAGCAACACTGGTTACTAGGCTTCTGGTAGCATAGCAACAGCATCATTGGTTGCTGTGGCAGTGTCCTAGCAAGTAAAGGGGGAAGGTCGCAGAAACTTACACCTCGAGGCGATAATTAACCATAGCACGTTCCTGGCACCTAACCGTATATCCGGGACTCCTATAGGCTCATCCCACATACACTCACCAGCCACTTTTTTAGGTACACCTGTTTTATTGCTTTGTAACACAAATTGCTAATTAGCCAATCACATGGCATCAACTCAATGCATTTAGGCATCTAGACGTGGTGAAGATGACTTGCTGAAGTTCAAACCGAGCATCAGAATGAGGAAGAAATGGGATTTAAGTGACTTTGAACGTGGCATGGTTGTTGGTGCCAAACGGCCTGGTCTGAGTATTTCAAAAACTGCTGATCTACTGGGATTTTCACACACAACCATCTCGGGTTTACAGAGAATGGTCCGAAAAAGAGAAAATATCCAGTGAGCGGCAGTTGTGTGGAGGAAAATGCCCTGTTGAGGTCAGAGGAGAATCTGCAGACTAGTTAGAAATGATAGAAAGACAACAGTAACTCAAATAACCACTCGTTACACCCAAGGTATGCTGAATATCATCTCTGAATGCACAACACATCCAACCTTGAAGACCACACCGGGTGCCACTCCTGTCAGCTAAGAACAGGAAACTGAGGCTACAATTTGCACAGGATCACCAAAATTGGACAATAGAAGATTGGAAAAACGTTGCCTGGTCGGATGAGTCTCGATTTCAGCTGCGACATTCAGATGGTCGGGTCAGAATTTGGTGTAAACAACATGAAAGCATGGATCCATCCTGCCTTGTATCGTCGGTTCAGGCTGGTGGTGGTGTAATGGTGTGGGGGGGGGGGTATTTTCTTGGCACACTTTGGCCTCCTTAGTACCAATTGAGCATCATTTAAACGCCACAACCTACCTGAGTGTTTTTACTGACCATGTCCATCCCTTTATGACTACAGTGTCCCCATCTTCTGATGGCTCCTTCCAGCAGGATAATGCACCACGTCACAAACCTCCAATCATCTCACCACTGGACAATGAGATCCCTGTACTCCAATGGCCTCCACACTCACCAGATCTCATCCAATAGAGCACCTTTTGGATGTGGTGGACAGGGAGATTCTCATCATGTGCAGTCAACAAATCTGCAGCAACTGTGTGATACTATCATGTCACTATGGACCAAAATCTCTGAGGAATGTTTCCAACAGCTTGTTGAATCTATTCCACGAAGGATGAAGGCAAAAGGGAGTCCAACCTGGAACTAGCAAGCTGTACCTAATAAAGTGTCCGGTGGGGGTATATTTTGTAGGTTGAACACTAAAAAGGTTTGTTGAGGTGAAAGATCTGCTAATGACCTCTTACAACTTCAGATCTAAAATTTCATATACAGAAGAAGGTATTTGACATGTACGTCACTCTCCTGGTTTTGTGCACTAGCTGGTATTTTAGCCTAGGGGGTCAACTTCACCCAGAATCGATATTCCAGTCTTGGGTGGGCATCCGGTTGGTCGAGCCACCTGCAGCTTCTTTCTCAGAGACCCCCAGCAGGAGTTTGTGTCCCTCCACCCGAAATATCACCGTCTCTCGCATTCTCCAGATATTTGTTGAGCCTGCATTACGGAGAGTCCATGGAGGGAAGGTGACACCATCATTGTGTTTCAGTAGTGGAGGGAGCAGTTTGTTTGTTTCTGGATCCCTGGAGGGGTATAAGAAGCCAGCCTAAACTTGCCAAGAACAATGCAAGAGCTGAAACAGGAGTTGGTCTTCAAAGGATAAGACTTGACAGAGGTTTTCTGTAGGACAGGAAATGAAATGTGTGAGCTAAAGCTCAATCTTCTTTTCCATGCCATCCTATTGTTATCTTCTGATTTGTTCTTGAAAAATTTAAATGTTTTTTTCATTAATGTTAATAAAGCTCTAGCTAAAAATAAGAAACCCATAAAAGAAAAGAAAAAAAACAGGTGCAATATTCACCTTCAATCCAGAGAACTTCCCGCAATACCTTTTTTTGCCACTAGATGTCCGCAGTCTGATGGCCAGCATCATTTAACCTTCTACCTCTGAGCCTCGGTAACCCCCAGCCTGTGACTGGACATTAAAAGGCGAAGCAGCAGACTGATGAGATCATCTCTCTGTCATGCTGCTCTCTCCTCCTATCAGCATGCTTCTTGTCAGCACATGAATTGATTGGCTCCTTGTACTGCTTCTTCCTCTCACACTCCAGCCCTGCTGTACAGGGACTGTAAGAAGTCAAATACCATGTAATACCAGGTAAAATTCAAATTTTTGGTTCTAAAATACATTTATTGATGTATTATTGATAACAGATCCACATTCATTTGTGACTTTTATATCTGCCGCCTTTAAGGTACCTTCACCCTTGCATCTTCTCAAAGTCCTAAGCTGGCCATACATTGAATGTATATAATGGCAAGGGGTGATGGAGTGTGCTGGAGGGCCTATTGTTGCTGGCTGCTGGGGGATCTATTTTCACTGGGGGGGGGGGTTCTATAGTTGTGGGGTATCTATTGTTGGTGGTGAATCTATTGTTTCTTGGGGATATATTGTTGTTGGTGTAGGAGCTATTGTTGCTGGGAGAGTCTATTGTTGCTGGGGAGGTCTATTGTTGCTGGGGGGGGGTCTATTGTTGCTGGGGGGTCTATTGTTGTTGGTGGAGGAGCTATTGTTGCTGGGGAGGTCTATTGTTGCTGGGAAGGTCTATTGTTGCTTGGGAGGTCTATTGTTGCTGGGGAGGTCTATTGTGGCTGGGAAGGTCTATTGTTGCTTGGGAGGTCTATTGTTGCTGGGGAGGTCTATTGTGGCTGGGGAGGTCTATTGCTGCTTTGAGGGTTGATTTTTGCTGGGTGGGATCTACTGTTGAGGGAAGGACCTGTTGTTATGGGGTGGGGTCTATTGTTGTTGTTTGGGGATCCATTGTTACGGGGGGGGGTCTTGTTGGTGTTGGATTTATTGTTGCTGGGGGGGGGGCTATTGTTGTTGGAGGGGGTATTGTTGCTGGGGAGGTCTATTGTTGCTGGTGGGGATCTATTGTTGCTGGGGGGTGTTAAAGTAGAACTATAGGCAAAACTTTCATGTTCGATAGAGTAATGGAGGGTCATAACCCCTGTCAGTTTATTTTTTGCCATCTTTGCCCCATTGGGGAGATTTGCCATCACTTCCTGTCTCATAACCAAAACAGGAAGTGAGCAAAAATCCCTGCAAATTAAGGGAATACCTTGGGGCCCCCAGGTCACCAGAACTTGTGTCCCCATTGGCAGATTTACCCTCTATTACTTTCCTGGGGACAACCCAAAATTTGGGATTTTCTTTTACTTTAACTTTCGATGATAATGGTAAACAGGACAGATAGAGAGGCTGAATCTCTTTAATGGGGGCACAGACAGCAATGAAAACTGACAAGGGTTCTAATACCTCTTCACTATATCCAAAACTTGCCTTTAGTTATACTTTAATTGTTACTGGCTGGAGTCTATTGTTGAGGGAAGGATCTACTGTTGAGGGAGGTCTATTGTTGCCGGGGGATCTATTGTTGCTGGGGGGGATCTATTGTTGCCGGGGGGAGTCTATTGTTGCAGGGGGAATCTTTTCTTGCTTAAGGGTCTATTGTTGCTTAGGAGTCTATTGTTGCTGGCAGCAACAGTAGGTAGGTAGCGGCGGAGACAAGGAGTGACTTGGAAGGGGGGTGGTTACACTTATTCTCTGAGAAAAAAAACCCTGGAAAAATCTATATGTATATGGTCAGATTTAGACTTTGAGGTATATAAGGCAGTGGATGGAGTCATAAGGGGAGAGATACGACATGTAGACCCCCCCTGGAGGGAACTTATTACTATGGAGTGTCAGAGAAACCAGAATAAGTGAGGAACCCACTTTAGGGATTCCTCCATAATAGAAACTTCAGCTCCATCATAGAGAAGGGGAAAGAGCCATGAACACTCTGAACTAGGAGAGAATAGTAGTAATTACCACCTCTGTGTGGGCGCTAGAGCATCCACTGTAGGAAGAGATTCCTATAATGTCAAGCATTGGACTTGTGACTTTTGGATTCCTCTCAGTGAAGGTATTTTTGGTTTCCACCATAGTCATGGGTTGGGTGATGGTTTTCACTCCCACTTCTGTTACCGGTAACAGGGGACTTGTTTGAGGGTCTGGATATTTGGGGTCACCAGTAGGGTCCATGCTCTGTTGCGTAGTTGGGTTGACTTGGGGTTTATTTTCTTCTGAGCCTGTTCCTGAAGAAGTTGTAGATTGCCCAGGGCTGGGTGCACACTCTTTAGAATAAGCCTGGTTCATGATGAGAGCCCTTTGTACTAAGCTCAGGCTCAGACCTCTTAGTATTGAAATGTAAAGTGTTGTTCTAGTATTTTTGGTTTTTGCTATTTTTGGTTTCCACCACAGTCATGGGTTGGGTGATGGTTGGCACTCCCAATATTTCTGTTACTGGTAACAAGAGACTTTGGGTTCGAGAGTATGGTGATTTTGGGTCACCAGTAGGGGTCATGCTCTGTGCTTAATGGGTTGACTTGGGGTTGAATTCCCCTGAGCCTGTTCCTGAAGAAATTGTATATAGCCCGGGGGTAGGAGCTCACCCTTAGAATGAGTCTGGTTCAACATGAGAGCCCTTTGTACTAAGCTCAAACCTCTTAGTATTAAAATGTAAAGTGTTTCTCTAATGTAGTGATTAGTGCTCCAATGAAGACCTGCTTTAATGCAATCCCTAAAACTTAAAGGTTAGGTTCACCTTTTCTGTGAAAAACACTATGTAGTCAAGGGGCCCTAGTAGGTATTAAAAACTCTGAAATTTTGTAAACCTGACCGAAAATCTCCCAGTTATAATTTTCCCAACAATTTTCACGTCCTGGCAACAAGGCAGGAAGTGGGGATTGCTAACTAGGGTTTTTTGGTTAGGCTTTGGGGGGTCCCAAATGGCCTACAGATATGACAATACAATTAATGAACATTTTACAAAGCTGCACATTTTTTAAATATCTACCGGGGCCCCTTGATTGCATAGGCTGTTCTCCAAAAAAATATGACTTTAGCCTTTAACTTACCTTCTACATCTGCCTTTCTCAACCTTTTTACCCCAAAGGAACCCTTACAGTGATTTTCAGGAACGCTGATAAGATTAGTTCATTGGTGGTCATTAGGAAAATGCCCCTTATGTTGGTGGTGGTCAGTGGGGAAAATGGTCCCCTTACATTGATGGTCAGGTTGCCATCCCTTACAGCCATGCCTCTGACTCTGTGCAGTGGTGTTGGACCTGGAACTATGCAGGTACCTTCACATGAAAGGTTAGTTAGCCATTACTGAAGGAACCCCTGGCAACTTCTGGAGGAACCTTAGGGTTTCATGGAACCCTGGTTTATAATGACTGTCTTTAAAGTGATAAACCACAAGGAAATGTGCACGTATTGCAGAGATTACACTATAGCTGGTATGTCCAAAGTCCGGCCCACGGGCCAATTTGCGGTCCGCGTTTCAGATTAATACAGCCCCCCTGGTAATTTGGATATATACATCTTTTGTGGGCCCCAGGGCCACAAAAGATATATACTGTTTTTATCGGCACTGCCTCGGAGGGGAAAGGGAGGGGGCAGGATGAGTGCCGTCAGATTACATACAGGTGAATCTCCTGTTTACTCAGTGGTGTCTGTAATCTGAAGTCCCGTCTCCTGGGCTGCCATTGGACGACTGTTCTGTCTATGACAGGAGGGGGGACTATGGATTAAAGAGACCGCCCAGTAAACAGGAGATTCTCCTGTATGTAATCTGTCGGCGCTCGTCCCGCCCCCATCCCTGTCCCCCCTGAGGGCATCGATCAGGCTGCACTGATGGCAATGGTAAGGCTGCATTCATGGCACACGTGAGGCTGCATTCATGGCAATGGTAAGGCTGCATTGATTGCAATTGGAAGGCTGCACTGATGGCAATGGTAAGGATGCATTCATGGCACATGTGAGGCTGCATTCATGGCAATGGTAAGGCTGCATTGATTGCAATGGGAAGGCTGCGTTGATTGCAATGGTAAGGCTGCATTTATTGCAATGGTGTGGCTGCATTCATGGCAATGGTGAAGCTACATTCATGGCAATGGTGAGGCTGCATTCATGGCTATGGTGAGGCTACATTCATGGCACATGTGAGGCTGCCATTATGGCAATGGTAAGGCTGCATTGATTGCAATGGTAAGACTGCATTGATGGCAATGGTGAGGCTGCATTCATGTCAATGGTGAGGCTGCATTCATGTCAATGGTGAGGCTGCATTCATGTCAATGGTGAGGCTGCAGATGGGCACTGATTAGGCTGCATTGATGTACACTGACCCTTATTTTGCTTCACAGTTCTTTATTTAAAATGTAAGTTTTTTCCTGAAACTTCCCTCTTAAAGTGAACGTTCGTGTTATACGCTGATAAATACGGTATATCTAAATAACACGCCCAAACTCATCCTTAGTCCCGAGCGAAGCTCAGGGATTCGTTGGATTCGTTGGGGGGGCCACAAAAGATCACATATATATATATATATATATATATATATATATATATATATATATATATGTAGTGAGAGTGAGAGCCCTGGTCTCAGTAAAAATTAGGGTGAAATGGACACAGGACTGTTTGAGAAGTTCCAGCAGAAGATTGGTGAGCAGGAAAAACTATGCTTTAAGTTTTCTCTGGATTTTGTAAGTCTGGATTGGGGCTGGAAACTTGAAGACTTCAAAGAGCATTGGAAGGAATGGAGTCTTCAGTCTTGTGTCCGGGCTTTCCAGAAGTTCCCTGGTCCCCAGGACTCTCTCTTCCAGTTGTCTCAGCTATGGTCTCCCCGACTCTCTCAGTCCATGGACCTGGAACCTCTCCCACATGGAGTGCCGTCTCAAGGCTATTGCCTGGGTTCTTAAACGGTAGCACAACTCCCTCCTGGCTGCAGCAACTGCTCCAACACCAACTCTCCTGAGCTATGCTCAGATCTGCCCTATAATGAGTGTGTGCACCTGGACACACACACAACCTGCAGAACTTCTGGAAAGCCCGGACACAAGATTGAAACTCATCCATGGACCACTTAGGGGTCCATGGACCCCAGGTTAAGAACCCCTGTTCTAGGGCCAGCACCATTTGGTAGAGCCAGCACATGGCACCGATAATCTTTATTTGTACCTGTAATGCCCCGTACACACGGTCGGACTTTGTTCGGACATTCCGACAACCATTCCGACAACCATGGATTTTTTCCGACGGATGTTGGCTCAAACTTGTCTTGCATACACACGGTCACACAATGTTGTCGGAAAATCCGATCGTTCTAAACGCGGTGACGTAAAACACGTACGTCGGGACTATAAACGGGGCAGTGGCCAATAGCGTTCTCTTTATTTATTCTGAGCATGCGTGGCACTTTGTCCGTCGGATTTGTGTACACACGATCGGAATTTCCGACAACGGATTTTGTTGTCGGAAAATTTTATCTCCTGCTCTCCAACTTTGTGTGTCGGAAAATCCGATGGAAAATGTCCGATGGAGCCCACACACGGTCGGAATTTCCGACAACACGCTCCGATCGGGGACATTTTCCATCGGAAAATCCGACCGTGTGTACGGGGCATTAGAGTGCCATTCTCACCACCGTTGTAAGGGTTGTATTTTTCCCACTAACTACCAATATAAGAGGAATATTCCCACCAACCACGAAAAAACTGGTTTTAACAGGGGTTCCCAAGACCTGATGACTACTCTTTTTGCCACGTACACACGATCAGACTTCTCATCGGAAAAAGATATGATGGCTTTTCCGACGGGATTTCTCTCAAGCTTGCCTTGCATACACACGGTCACACAAAAGTTCGCTGAACTTTCGACCGTCAAGAATGAGGTGACGTACAACACTACGACGAGCTGAGAAAATGAAGTTCAATGCTTCCGAGCATGCGTTGAATTGTTTCCGAGCATGCGTAGGAATTTTGCACGTCGGAATTGCTACAGATGATCGCATTTTCGGATAGGAACTTTTTCCGACCGAAAAATTGAGAGCATGCTCTCAATATTTTAATGGCTGGAATTCGGCCAGCAAAAGTCAGATGGAGCATGCACACGGTTGCATTTTCTGACGAAAAGCTCTCATCGGTCTTTTGCTGGCCAAAATTCTGATCGTGTGTACGTGGCATAAGGGTTCTCCTGGGGTAAGAAGGTTAAAAAAGGCTGATTTTTTTTTTTTTTTGATGAGCCAGCCGTTTGAGAGAAGTCAATTGTTATATTGACGTCTCTTTAGTGGGAACGGCCATAGATGGATCGAAATCCATCCGGTCCCTGCTGAACCACGCAAAGTTCGATCCATCTATGGCCAGCTTTAGAGTCATAAACCCCGTGGTGACAGGTTCTTTATAGGTTTACCTGGAGTGACACATACAGTAGCTCACATAAGTTCTATCAGATAAGTGTAACACTCTGAACCTTATATCACTATCTGCCCTGGTTAATGTTAAGACTAAATTATCCTGGTGATAATGTGACATCATAATTCTTCAATAATCACATCGCTTGACTGCCGGAGAAAGTGTCAATTACATAACAAGATGGACATGCTGATAAAGACATAGAGGGTTATTTACTAAAGGAAAATCCACTTTGCACTGCAAGTGCACTTGGAAGTAAAGTCGCTGTAGATCCGAGGGTGACATGCAAGGAAAATAAAAAACTGCATTTTAGCTTGCACATGATTGGATGATAAATTCAGCAGAGCTTCCCCTCATTTCAGATCTACCCCTTAGATTTAGAGCGACTTCACTTCCAAGTGCACTTGCAGTGCAAAGTGAATTTGCCTTTTGTAAATAACCCCCATAGTTCTCCTGCAAGCATGGTGAATAATGTGAAGAGTGATGTCATAAGCCGGACAGGACAGTGGAGCAGTCTGTGGAATCTACCTGTACTTACATCATATGACACAACTGTGACATCATGACTTTAAGGCGACAAAGACTGAACAACTGCAACATTCTAGGTATAAAGACAATTGCTGAAGACTGATAAATAAGAATAAGATTAGCTGAAATCATTTTACGGATAGCTGGAAATCCATTCTCTGCAAGCCGCCATCTTTTGAGAAATATTATCAGTACAAACACACCTGGCAAGGAGGATATTTCCTACCATAAAACATACAAATTAGTCATTCAGATACATTGAGAAAAAAATGAGCACATAGTATAATTTACTACACTTCCTTAAATTATCATCACTCCAAGACTAGAATTTGTTTGAACTTGGTTACAGAAAATACTTTTGTAATATAATAAGAAAATGGTCCATGGACAGGACAGATAATGATGGATTAAGACAGTCCATGAATGGGGCAGATAAGTGATACATTGATAAGGTGGTCCATATATGGGGAAGATAGTGATGCAATGATAATACAGTCCATGGACAGGACAATGATAGGCAGATGGGGCATATAGTGATACAATAATAAGACATCAATGGATGGGACAGATGGTAATACAATGATACCATAGTTCAATGATCAGACAGTCCATGGAGGAAGCAGATAGTAATTCAATGATAAGGCAATCCATGGATGGGGCAGATAGTGACACAATGATAAGGCAGTCCATGGATGGGGCAGATAGTGATAAAATGATAAGACAGTCCATGGATGGGGCAGATAGTGATAAAATGATAAGACAGTCCATGGATGGGGCAGATAGTGATAAAATGATAAGACAGTCCATGGATGGGGCAGATAGTGATAAAATGATAAGACAGTCCATGGATGGGGCAGATGGTAATACAATGATAAAACAGTCCATGGATGGGGCAAATTGGGATACAATGATAAGACAGTCCATGAATGGGGCAGAAAGTGATACAGGGATAAAACAGTCCATGGAGGGGGCAGATAGTAATTAAATAATAAGACAGCCCATGGAGGGGGAAGATAGTAATTCAATAAATAGGACAGTCCATTGAGGGGGCAGATGGTAAAACAATGATAAGACTGTCCACGGAAGGGGCAGATAGTGATACAATAAGACAGTCCATGGAGGGGGGCAGATATTGATACAATGATAAGACAGTCTATGGATGTGGCTGATGGTGATACAATGATAAGACAGTCCATGAATGGGGCAGATAGTGATACAATGATAAGGCAGTCCATGGTTGGGGCAGATGGTAATACAATGATAAGACAGTCCATGAATGGGGCAAATTGGGATACAATGATAAGACAGTTCATGAATGGGGCAGAAAGTGATACAGGGATAAAACAGTCCATGGAGGGGGCAGATAGTAATTAAATAATAGGACAGTCCATTGAGGGGGCAGATGGTAAAACAATGATAAGACAGTCCACGGAAGGGGCAGATAGCGATACAATAAGACAGTCCATGGAGGGGGCAGATATTGATACAATAATAAGACAGTCCGTGGAGGAGGCAGATAGTGATACAATGATAAGACACTCCATGGAGGGGGCACAGAGTGATATAATGATAAGGCAGTCTATAGAGGGGGCAGATAGTGATACAATGATAAGGCGGTCCATGGATGGGGCAGATAGTGATACAATGATAAGGCAGTCCATGGATGGGGCAGATAGTGATACAATGATAAGGCAGTCCATGGATGGGGCAGATAGTAATTCAATGATAACAGAGAGGTGGCAGAAAGTGATAAAATGATAAGACAGTACATGGAGGGGGCAGATAGTAATTCAATGATAAGAGAGATGGGACAGATAGTGATATAATGATATAACGTTACATAAATGGGGAAATTATGGAATAAAGAAATGGAAGAAAGCAGTCTAAAATGGAGTGATGGATAAATTAGAGAACAGGTACACAGGGCTCTTTATAAGATTTGATAACATGAGACAATGTGAATGAAATCATATCAGTAACATTTTGTAGGTGTTGGTTATTATATACTGTATTCCATAGATACATGGCCTTATTCTGCTGTCTTTCTGGAAAAACTTGTTCTTGTAATTGGTGTGTCCCGTGTTGACTGTTTACACCAGATAATTATTGTTCCTTCTGGAAAATATGAAGTGTCAGCACAGCACACATACATCCTCTTTCCGTATATACCTTGGAGATGCTGTTTATAGAGCTGTATATAGAGATGTGCATGCAGTATACGGTGCCTACCAGTTTCTGAGATCTTCACTTATCTGAACAGAGATGATTGACTTTTCTGCTGTTGGACCTTTCTGCTGTGCAGGCGTCAGCAATGATGGGAGAATCTTAGTAGTCCATAAAAGGACATCTACTTCTGGTCAGTGAAGGTGGTTGAGACTAAGTGGGATACTAATGTGAACTGGAAAGGGGCTATACTATATTGGTTTGCTTCCTTGAGTTCCTTGAGTCTACATCAGGGTTGGTATGTCACATGCTTTTATTCACATTGTATATGTGAGTATAATAAAATTTAACCTTTTGGTACCCCCAGATTTGCATTCATTTTCAGTTAGCTTCAGGCCAGAGGATACTGGGATTTTTCTGGAGGCAGAGCCTGCAGGTGGTGGATGGGGGGGCCAAATCTGCCCAGATTCTGTTTGAAATTCATCAAATCCAAACCTAGTGGCAAATCCCTTTAAAGATTATAGGAGGGATCTTGTTAGTAAATTCTGACCATTTCTAGGTTATTCTGTAAAGAAGTGGGGACAAGGTTTTTTTAAGGAGGCTTTGAGGGCACCATGCTTTGGCTGTACGTGGCGTAATGAAACAGTATCATTTTCATGGGCAGTCACAGTGACCGCACACTCTGGCAACACATATTTGGCTGTGGAATTAATTTTCTTTCATTCACAATTACCTTGGCTTAAATGCACTCTAATCTGATTCATTTCCGTTTAAAAAAAATACTTTTTCAGGTAGTTTTAGCAGTGACAACTTTTTTACCAAATGTTATTAGAGCCACTTTGACTAGCAGATAGAAATTTTCCAGTAGTTTGCTGAGGCTATCTGTCTATTTCTAGCTCTCGTTGAAAATTAGGGGACTGCAGACAACACAACAGTGCAAAATTGATCAACAGCAGGACATTTTTAATGAGAAAGATTGGGCCGAAATGTACTAGAGACAAGGTAAAGGCAGATGTTATACTCCTGAAATTAGAGACTGTGGATAATGAAAGGCTAAGCCCAAATGTGCTAGAGACAAAGAGATCAGGCTGGGGTTTTAGTACCAGAATTAAAATACAGGAGAGAATATAGCAGTCCAAAATTGGCCGGCAGCAGAACAGTATTAACCACTCGCCGACAACGCTATAGCCGAATGATGGCTACATCGTGGACCGCTAGTTCTGGAAGGCCGTCATATGACGGCCTTCTGTGATCGTGCCTGCTGCCGGGCATGGGCGGCGCACTCTGTGATCACAGTGCCTGGAGGACACTGCTGATCACAGACTGAGGTTAGGAGCCAATCAGCGGCTCTTTACCACATGATGGATTCTCTAAAAGGGACATGTACACTGATAATTAGGTCCTGATTATCAGTGCAGTCCAAACAGTGCCCACCAGTGCTGCCAATGTGTGCCCACCAGTGCTGCCAATGTGTGCCCACCAGTCCTGCCAATATGTGCCCACCAATGCTGCCAATCAGTGCTCAACAGTGCTGCCAATCAGTGCCTCCTCATCAGTGTCACCTATTAGTGGTGCCTACCAGTGCCCATCAGTGCCACCTATCAGTGCCCATCAGTGCTGCCTATGAGTGCCCATCAGTGCCGTCTATCAGTGCCCCATCAGTGCCACCTATCAGTGCAGCCTCATCAGTGCCCACCAGTGCCTCCTCATCAGTGCCCACCAGGGCCACCTCATCAGTGCAGCCTATCAGTGCCCATCAGTGCTGCCTCTTCAGCGCACGTGAAGGAGAAAAATACAGTTTCCAAAATTTCATAACAAACTATGAAAAAGTTTGCTTTTTTTTTCAAACATTTCGATCTCAATTCGTTTATTTAACAAAGAAATAAAAAACCCAGTGGTGATTAAATACCACCAAAAGAAATCTCTGTTTGTGTGAAAAAATTGATAACAATTTTGTTTGGGTGCAGCATTGCATGAAGAGAGCTGCTGGAGGCTGGGGAGAGAGACAGCCACTGGAGGCTGGGGGAAGAGAGCTGCTAGAGGCTGGGGAGAGTGATCCCCTGGAGGCTGGGAGAAAAGAGCTGAAGGAGCCTGGGGAGAGAGCCACTGGAGGCTGGAGAGAGTGTGCTGCTGGAGGCTGGGGGAGGAGAGCCGCTGGAGGCTGGGGAGAAAGAGAGCCACTGGAGGCTGGGGTGAGAGAGAGCCACTGAAGGCTAAAGAGAGTGTGCTGCTGGAGGCTGGGGGGAAAGATCCGCTGGAGGCTGGGGGGAGAGAGCCACTGGAGGCTGGGGAGAGTGTGCTGCTGGAGGCTGGGAGAAAAGAGTCGAAGGAGCCTGTGGAGAGCCACTGGAGGCTGGGGGGAGAGAGCCGCTGGAGGCTGGGGAGATATGCTGCTGGAGATTGGGGGAAGAGAGCCACTGGAGGCTGGGAATAAAGAGAGCCACTGGAGGCTGGGGGGAGAGAAATCCACTGGAGGCTAAGGAGAGTGTGCTGCTGGAGGCTGGGGGAAAGATCCGCTGGAGGCTGGGGAGATAGAGCCACTGGAGGCTGGGGAGAGTGAGCCCCTGGAGCCTGGGGGAAAAGAGCCACTGGAGCCTGGGGAGAGAGCCCCTGGAGCCTGGGGAAAAGAGCTGCTCCTGAGGCCTGGGGAGAGAGCCCCTGGAGGATGGGGGAGAGAGCCCCTGGAGGCTGGGGGAGAGAGCCGCTGGAGCCTTGGGAGAGAGCCGCTGGAGCCTGGGGAGAGAGCTACAGAAGGCTGGGGGAGACAGCCGCTGGAGGCTGGGGAGAGAGAGAGCCATTGGAGGCTGGGGAGAGAGAGCTCCTGGAGGCTGGAAAGAGAGGGGGCCACTGGAGGCTAAGGAGAACAAAGCCATGGGAGAGGCAGGAGGAGCCCAAGCTGCAGATGTCCACAGTCCGATGGGAGCTGGAGCTGATGGAACCTGTCATGCAGGGAGGTTTCCCATACTGTTGCTGTGTGAACTCCGGCTCAAAATCACAATGACAACCCTGGGTCCTGAAAGGAAATAGTAGGTATTCTGGACGACCACCGTCTATAGGTACACCAACAGGGCCCTCAGATATCTGGAGACACTGAATGAAACAAGAGGCAGGTTGTGCATTCGTAAAATGTCTGCCTTTATTAGGTACCTTATGCCGCGTACACACGAGCGGACTTTCCGGCAGACTTGGTCCGGAGGACCGAACTCTGTCGAACAATTCGATCGTGTGTGGGCTCCAGCGGACTTTTTTTCCCAAAACTCCAACGGACCTAGAAATAAAACATGTTTCAAATCTTTCCGATGGACTCGAGTCTGGTCGAAAAATCCGCTCGTCTGTATGCTAGTCGGACAGACTAAAACCCACGCTAGGGCAGCTATTGGCTACTGGCTATGAACTTCCCTATTTTAGTCCGGTCGTACGTCATCACGTACAAATCCATCGGACTTTGGTGTGATCGTGTGTAGGCAAGTCCATTCGTTAGGAGAGTCCGTCGGAAGTCCGCCGAAAGTCCGTCGGATAGACCGTCGGACCAGTCCGGTCGAAAAGTCCGCTCGTGTGTACGCGGCATTACAGCTTATATATGGTTCAACATACCAATAGAAAGAGGGGAGGGGGGAGTGGTTAGCAAATGATGTATTTGTATAGAAATGTATAGTTATATGGTTATACAAGTCAGTGACCCTTTAACCACTTCCGGACCAGCCGCCGCAGTTTTACTGCGGCAGGTTGACTCCCCTGCGCAAAATCACGTTATTGTACGAGATCTCGCGGGGGGTGCCGATGCTCGTGGCCAATGGTCGTGATGACCGCCGGCCACGAGCGATCATGAGCTGGAGACACAGAACAGGGACGTGTGTGTAAACCTGTTCTGTTCTGACAGGAGTGACAGATTGTGTGTTCCTATTAGCTAGGAACCATGATCTGTCACTTCCTTTAGTTAGTCCCCTCCCACTTCAGTTAGAATCACCTCCCAGGTTACACAGTTAACCACTTCACCACCCCCTAGTGTTAACCCCTTCACTGCCAGTGACATTTTTACAGTAATCAATGCATTTTTAATCGCACTGTCAAAATTGTCTGATGTGTCCGCCATAATGTCGCAGTCATGATAAAAATTACAGATCGCCGCCAAAACTAGTAAAAAAAAATAATAAAAATGCCATGAATCTATCCCCCATTTTGTAGACGCTATAACTTTTGCGCAAACCAATCTATATACACTTATTGCGATTTTTTTGTTTTTTACCAAAAATATGTAGAAGAATACATATCGGTCTAAACTGAGGAAAAAAATATTTTTTTATATATTTTTGGGGGATATTTATTATAGCAAAAAATTAAAAAATAATGCGTTTTTTTCAAAATTGTCACTCTTTTTTTGTTTATAGCGCACAAAATAAAAACCGCAGAGGCAATCAAATACCACCAAAAGAAAGCACTATTTGTGGGAGAAAAAGGACGTCAATTTTGTTTGGGAGCCACGTCGCACGACCACGCAATTGTCAGTTAAAGTGACGCAGTGCCGAATCGCAAAAAGTGCTCTGGTCAGGAAGGGGGTAAATTCTTCCGGGGCTGAAGTGGTTAAGATACATTATCATGAGTTAACTGGGTCAACAGGCCATCTGGTTATGAGTCATAAGTCATGCATCCTGTCCCATGGCCTACAGAACAGAGAACAGGAAAAGACAAACCAACCCACAATGATATATATCTATATAAGATATAGCTATCTTGTATACTGAAATGGCAGAGCATATCAAAGCATATCAGTCACAATGGTTTGGGCATATTATTACAGGTCCGCACAGGAGTGGTGGTAAAACCGCGTGCGATTCGGACAGGAATCACACCGCATTCCTGTTCAAATCGCATGCAATTCTTTGCAGTGCAAATTCTGCTCATTTACTTTGTATCGGTTAAAATCGCAACCACAAAGTATCAGTACTCGGTATCAGTGAGTACTTGACTGAAAATATCAGTACTCGTACTCGCTGATTTAAAAAAAGGGTATCAGTGAATCTCTAGCAGAAATTATACCACTTGGACCCTACCAAGTGAATGGTGCCTTGCAGCCATGTCCTTTGAACGTGGTTGGGGGCACTTGTGCAGAGTCCAAAGGGTTAAAGGAGGCTGTGAGGAGGTGATGCAACCAGTGGCGGCCCATCCATTAGGGGTGCACGGGCGCTGCCCCCCCTATTCATGCATCCGGCCCCCTAATCTACATGCAGAGCGCCGGATGCATGGATTCCAATGGGGGGGGGGGGGGCTGGGTTACGCACGTCATTAGAGCCAGAGGCTCTAATTGGCTTAAAAAAAGGGTGGGCTCGAGGCGCAGAGCCCGCCCAGTTGTGTGACAATAGCGAATGAATATTCACTATTGTCAAACTGATCCTCTTCCCGGCCAATCAGGAAGCAGGTCCTGAGACCCGTCTGAAAGGACAGATGGCTGAAAGGACAGATGATCCTATTGGACGCCTAAGAGGAGGAGGGAGGAGACGCACGGCCATCCATGGGGGGTGGTTGTTTGCCGCCAAAAAAAAACAAAAAAAGCTTCTCACTGCCTACTATATACTCTCTGAAGAGCGATCCAAATGCTGATCGCACTTCAGAGAGCATCACACACAGGGGCAGACTGACAACTCATGGGGCCACGGGCAGTAGGAGATTATGGGGCCCCCGGGCAATAGGAGAAGTTTATGGGGCCCCCGGGCAATAGGAGATTATGGGGCCAGATTATGGGGCCCCCAGGCAATAGGAGATTATGGGGCCACACAGTATACACACACACACATACAGTATATACATACAGATACACAATATACACACACAGTATACACACACAGAATACACATACACACACTGAAAAGGTACTGGAGAGGCGGGGCAGCTATAATCTTGGGATCTTTAAAAAAACAAAAGATTTTTACATACTGTCCCTGGTTTTATTGAGGCTGGCAACCCTGATGGGGCCCCTTAGTGGCATGGGGCCCTTGGGCACTGCCCGAGTGCCCGAATGGTCAGTCCACCCCTGATCACACATGTCTTAACCTTAATAAAAAAAAACTGAATTTAAGAGAGGCGAGTATCTGTCAGCATTCCAGACCACAAAGAAACAACTGTAATATTAAATGACAATTTAGGTGGAATTTAAAAACACGGGTAAGATATGTGGCAGATATTAGGATTGGATTGTGGTGTATGTGGGTTACATAATCCATCATCCCCATGCTGAGGCATTGTGTAGTAATGAGTCAGCAGCCATCCAATGCAGCAACAGCAGAATTCTGATGAGTCAACCTTCCATTCATCGTTTGTTGGTTGCAACAGAATCGCTGTTGACATCAGGTGACACGCATTTTGTTTTTCGGCATCACACGATGAACACAACACCATTCATATAAAAGTCTGAATGAAGAGCTATAGTTGGGTTTTTCACGTGGATCAGACAAGGAGAGGGAACGCCAACCAGAGACATTATCTGATTCGACCAGTGACAGGACGGTCAGGTACATGCCCCACAGGGTGAGCATGCAATTTATTCTCTGAATAGGAAACCTTTTACTGTTTATCCTTAAAGTAAACTTTGAGTTGTGTTGAGCAGTTTTATACTCTATAGGGATCTTCCAAAGTTCTTTGCATATTCTGTAGATATGTGAGATGTTGTGTTTTGCCCCGTACACACGATCGGACTTTCCAACAACAAAACTGTGGAATTTTGTTTGAAGTTTGTTGGCTCCAACTTGTCATGCATACACACGGTCACACAAATGTTGGCCAACAATTACGAATGTGGGAACGTGGTGACATACAAGACGTACGACGAGCCGAGAAAAAGGAAGTTCAATAGCCAGTGCGGCTTCTTCTGCTTGATTCCGAGCATGCGTGAACTTTTGTGCGTCGGACTTGTGTACACACGATCGGAAATTCTGACAACAAAGTTTTGTTGGCGGAAAATTTGAGAACCTGCTAGCCAAAATTTGTTGGCGGAAAGTCCGACACCAAATATTCGATGGAGCATACACACGGTCGGACTTTCAGCCAACAAGCTCACATCCAACATTTGTTGTCGGAAAATCCGATCATGTGTACGGGGCATTAGAATACTTTCCTTCTGGGTGACCATGGGTGGCCACGTCTGCAAAGGTTGGACCCTTCCATTTCTTAGTGGATTACCTGCTATCTGATTGCGGCACCCTGAAAGGTTAGACATAGTCCCTAGCTGCAGAAAAACTGTTGACATAGGATGACACATATTCTTTTTGAGCCCAACAAATGTATATATAAATGTCTGAAGGAGAAGTGCAAGGAGAAGAGCTAAGGTTTTCCTAATGGAATGCTCTGGAACTCCGGGGTGCTGCAAGCATGGGACCCAGTTTGCCATGGTTCAGGGATTGTGGTAGTGCCTGTGATAGGGGGACTGTGTGATTGGGGGGCTCTGATGTGATATGGAGACTCTGATGTGATGGGGGTACTCTTATATGAAGGAAGGACTCATCATGTCATGGGAACACTGATGTGACAGGGACCTCTGGTGTATAGGGGGTCTCTGATGTGAAGGGAAGATGCTGACATGATTGGGGGAACCTTTGAAATTATGGGGGGCCTCTGTTTTAATGGGGGACTCTGACATGATGAGGGGACCACTGAAGTGATGGGGAGGCGTCTGAGATAATGAGTAGATCTCTGATGCGAAGGGGGAACTCTGACATGAAGGGGGACCTCTGATGTGATGAGGGATTCTGATGTGAAGGGGGAACTTCTGATGTGAAGTGGAAACTTCTGATGTGAAGGGGGGACCTCTGATATGAAGAGGGTTTATGATGTGATGAAAGGACCTCTGATGTGATAGGGAGACCTCTGATGTTATGAGAGGATCTCTGATGTTATGAGAGGATCTCTGATGTGATGGGGAGACCTCTGATGTGAAGAGGATTTCTGATGTGATGGAGGACCTCTGATGTGATGGGGGACCTCTGATGTAATGGGTGACCACTGATGTGAATAGAGGACCTCTGGTGTGATGGAGGACCTCTGATGTGATGGGGAGACCTCTAATGTGATGGGGGACCTCTGATGTAATGGTTGACCTCTGATGTGAAGAGAGGACCTCTGGTGTGATGGGGGACCTCTGATGTGAATGGGAAGACTTCTGATGTAAAGGGTTGAGTTACAGTTCCTTCCTACTGAGAGACCCCCTGCAGACATGCCTGCTAAAGTTAGACCTTTCCATTAGCAGTTTTCCTGCCCTTTATAGGGACAGCCTGAGAGGTTAGGCATAGCCGGTTTAAGGATAGGGGCTGCCAAGCGGAGGTAGAAAGAATGCACATGACTGCATGAGTGCCAAGCAAAGCAAGATACCCCAAAAGGGGGCAGAAATTAACCTGTTTCAGGCTGTGTGAAGGGATACCATTAGGTTGGATTGTCAGATTAAAGAAGCAGCATAGTCAAAGCTCTTTTGACCATACTTCTCCTGTGGGTCACAGGGGGGCATTTAGTTCTGCAATCTTGTTATCCAGATTCAGCTGATATCACAGAGCTAGTCCATGGTCTGCAGGAATCCCAACAATAATGTTGAGATCCACCCAGATGCCTGACCGGCAGCTGGCTCAGCCCCATTCTGCATAAATTTGATATAATATTAATATACTAATGGTCAGATGTATGATTCAATTATGTGGTTGAACTTCATAACTAGCTTGAATGTGGTGTCATATGGGCACTGTTTCTCTACACGATGATTAAATATAATGGATTGAGCTGGAATAAGATGGGGTTTTATGATGGGGCGATAGAATTAAATTTGTTTGTAATATGACTGCACCTGGGTTTGTACTGAGTCACAGGTAGACTTTATAATGATTTTAATGGTATATCTTGAATGTGGTGTCATATGGGGCCATGTGATCTCACAGTTGTTCTTTATGGCAATTGAATGAGCAAAATGATGGTATAATGGATCTAGCTGGAGGTATGATGGGGTTTTATTGTGGAATGCTAGAATTATATCGTGCTGCCATGGGTCCACAGTGGGGTCCTGTTGGACTGTTTAATAGGATACATTGGAGGGGGCTTATAAGGCTCTAAGATCTCCCAATGATACTTTCAGAGGGGTTAAATAAACAATTTGGATACTTTGGATATGGTGTCACATGTGGTTTTTTGATGTTATAATTCCTCTGAATGGTGGTTAAATTAACAATATGGTGATATTATGGGTCTGGAGCTATATATGGTTCTGCCATGGGGCTCAGTTTCACTACAAATAATATACCTTGAATGTGATGTCATATGGCGCCTTGTGATCTCAAAGTTGCTCTTTTTTGGTGGTATGATGGGATTTTATGGTGGAGTGCTAGAATTATATGGTGCTGCCATGGGTCTGCAATGGGGCCCAGTTGGACTATTTAATAGGATACATTGGAGGGGTGTCTTATAGAGCTCTAGGATTTCCCAATTATACTTTCAAGGAGGTTAAACAAATTGGTGGACTTTTGTTGTAACAATTTTTTAATAGCATACATTGAAGGAGTGTCATATAGGGCTCAGGGATCTCACAATTACACTTTATGGGGGTTAAATTAACAATCTGGTAGTATAATAGGTCCATTGGGAGTTGGAATTTTTTTTGGTGGGAAGATAGAAATTGTTACTGTTGTAATGTGTACTGTCATGGTTATGTTTTGTTGCATAATGATGAACCATGAATGCGGTGTCACATGCTGCTTTGTAATGCTATAATTGCTTTGTATGGTACAATATAGTGATATTATGGCTGTAGAGCTATGATGGAATTTTATGGTGAAGTACCAGAATTGTATTTTATTGTAAAATGAGCAATATAGTGTTGCTACGGGTCCATGTTGGGGCACAGTTGCACAGTTGGACTCTTTAAAAACATACATTATCTGTGGTGTCACATGGGGACGCGTGATCCTATAACAGTTACACTATACCAAAAGTATTGGGAGGCCTGTCTTTACACACACACATGAAATTTAATGGCATTCCAGTCTTAGTCCGTAGGGTTCAATATTGAGTTGGCCCATCCTTTGCAGCTTCTTCTGGGAAGGCTGTCTACAAGGTTTAGGAGTGTGTCTATGGGAATGTTTGACCATTCTTCCAGAAGAGCATTTGTTAGGTTAGGCAGTGATCTGAAGGCCTGGCTCGCAGTCTCCACTCTAATTCATCAAATGGTGTTGAGGTCAGGTGTCGGGTTGAGGTCAGGACTCTGTGCAGGCCAGTCAAGTTCCTCCACCACAAACTCATTCATCCATGTCTTTACGGACCTTGCTTTGTGCACTGGTGCGCAGTCATGTTGGAACAGAAAGGGGCTATCCCCAAACTGTTCCCACAAAGTTGGGAGCATGAAATCATCCAAAATGTCTTGGTATGCTGACGCCTTAAGAGTTCCCTTCACTGGAACTAAGGGGCCAATCCCAACCCCTGAAAAACAACTCCACACCATAATCCCCCCTCCACCAAATGATTTGGACCAGTGCACAAAACAAGGTCCATAAAGACATGGATGAGCGAGTTTGGGGTGGAGGAACTTGACTGGCCTGACCTCAACCGGATAGAAGACCTTTGGGATGAAATAGAGCGGAGACTACGAGCCAGGCCTTCTCATCCTGACCTCACAAATGCACTTCTGGAAGAATGGTCAAACGTTCCCATAGACACACTCCTAAACCTTGTGGACAGCCTTCCCAGAAGAGTTGAACCTACAAAGGGTGGGTCAACTCAATATTGAACCCTACAGACAAAGACTGGGATGCCATTAAAGTTCATGTGCGTGTAAAAGCAGGTGTCACAATACCTTTGGTAATATAAGGTATGTATAATAGTTAAACGACCAGTATGGCGGTATGATGGGCCTAGAACTTTCATGAGGCTTCATGATGAGAAACTGGGGCTATTTTCTGTTGATCCTCTCTATATGGTGCTGCAATGGGTCTATATTGTGGCATAGTTGGGTTTTTTAATATCTTAGCTTGGCTACATATTTTTTCATATATCCTAGTTAAAAGGGCAAACAATAAGGGCATTATAAATTATGTAAATCCATAAAATATCCTGTGGGAATTTCTTATTACAATTAAGCTTATTTGAATTCCTGATCTCTAAAGGTTGGAGTATTGTGGTCCAAGCAGTTGCACTGAGAACCTTGTTTCGGGTCAGGAATTGGTCACAGTTATCCGGGTGGGGGAATTATTTTCCGTGTCTCTGGAGCAAAGCTGGACTTTTCCAGCTTAGTCATCTATGTAACCGTGTCATACAACATTATGATGGAGCAACAGGACTATTACATGAATCATTTCCCCGGTGATACCAGCCCATATCTGCTGTTACTGTAACATCTTCATTTCATAATCACACAAATGGATAGTATTACTTTTTTTTATTTTTTTTTAGCTTTTGGCTTTATTCACGCATAAAGCTCTAACATAATCCACAATGTTGGACAGAGAATAATGCAGCATTCATTTCAGCCTCTGCACCATAAGAGCTTACACTCTAATTAGGTTGCTGATCCAGGGTTTATTCAGTTGCCTTACCCTATTGGATCATACTTAAAGGAGCTGTAAAGGCAGAAGGTACATTCTATGCATTAAGATAAAAATCCTTCTGTGTGCAGCAGCCCCCCTAATACTTACCTGAGCCCCATCTCTATCCAGCGATATTGCAGGAGTGTCTTGGCTTCCGCAGACTCTCCCTCATTGGCTGAGATGGCAGCGCCATTGGCTCCCGCTGCTGTCAATCAAATTCAGTGACCCAATGAAGAGAGAGAGGGGGCAGGGCCAGGCCACAGCTTTGTGTCTGAATGGACAGAGGAAGCTGTGGCTCGGCTTGGGTGCCCCCATAGCAAGCTGCTTGCTGTGGGGGCACTCGGCAGGAGGGAGGGGCCAGGAACACCAAAGAGGGACCTGAGAAGAGGAGGATCGGGGCTGCCCTGTGCAAAACCAACTGCACAGAGCAGGTGAGTATAACATGTTTGTTATTTTTCGCTCCTCCCAAGACCTCCTGCTCTCAAACTCCCTTGTCACCTCATCCAATGCTCGCCTTCAGGACTTCTCCAGAGCCTCCCCCATCCTCTGGAATGCTCTACCCCAATCCGTCCGATTTTTCTCCTACTTTATCCACTTTCAGACGATCCCTGAAAACTCATCTCTTCAGAGAAGCCTCTCTGGCCCCCACCTAACAACTGTACATTTATCTTCTCAATCAGCACACCCCCCACAGTTATTACCTCTTGTATCTCTTGAACTTCCCACTTAGATTGTAACCTCTAAGGAGCAGGGCCCTCTGATTCCTACTGTATTAAAGTGTATTGTATTTGTACTGTCTACCATCAAGTTATAAAGCGCTACGTCAACTCTTGGCGCTATATAAATCCTGTATAATATTAATAATAATAATAATTTTTACTCCCCCCCACAAAAAAAAGAGACTTTAGTATCACTTTAAAGGTTTTTACCTTCTGCTGACAAGTTTCCCTGACACCAAGAGATTAAAAATTAGATTGGGGAGAGATCTCCATCACACAGCCTGCGATTGACAGCCTCAGCTCTGTTCCTGTGAGCTGTATGCAAGGGGGAGGGGGTGGGGTCCCTTCCCTCCAATCAGCTCTCAGACCTCTCCTCACTGAGCTCTGCAGTGTGTAATTTCATCTCCCTGCCCCCTGCTTTCTGGAAGCTTTATAAATTCTGGACTTTGAGCGGATGTAAAGGAGAGAATACTGCAGATAAACCGATACAACTTATGTAGGAGGATTTGTTTCATCTCTATGTATCGTCTGAGGCCAGACACTTCCCCGGGTATATGGAAGGGTTTTCAACCACTTTAATGGTCCTGTAGTCTGTTTTTCATAGTTTCTTACTGTGTTTTTTCTGCCTCCTTGTAACGTCCTCTGTAAGCTCCTGAAGCTGTCCTCCCCCCACCCCTCAGTCCCGTTTCTTTGGAATGAGCCATGTACATTCGCCGTTGTCCTGTACACTGCTCTATGGACACTACAAATCCCATATAGACCATCTTGGGTGTGGGGAAGAGAAGGTGGCTACATCCCTACATACAGTGGGACTATGGAGATTGAATGTAGCCACCCTCTAATGGGAGGTCAGGTCACAGCACCAAAAAAAGGAATTTAGAGGTTAGAAGGAGGCTGAGGGCAATAGAGGGGACTTTTGTGAGTGAAGAATACAGACTGGAATAGAATATTATATTAAACCAAAGTTCAAGTGGTTGTACAGCTAGTTACACCACTTGTACCTACAGGTAAGCCTATAATAAGGCCTATAATAAGGCTCACCTGTAGGTACTGTGAATATCTCCTAAACTTTACCATATTTACCATACACTCTTACGCCAACGTCATCGTCACATGCGCACTGAAGAAATGGCTCACTTGTGCCGTTTCTTCAGCAGCTGTGCTATGACCAACCCCCCGGGCGCATGCGCAGGAGTAACGTCATTGCGGCTCCGGCCAATCAGAGCCCGCGAACCCGGAAATAACTCCGGGAGACATGTCGCCAGTCACGGCGGTGTATGGGAACCTCTGCAACAGCGATCTAAGGTAAGTATTTCATAATGAGCTAGTATGCGATGCATACTAGCTCATTATGCCTTTGTCTTACAGGGGTTGTTTTTTTTGTTTTGTTTTGTTTTTTTTCTTCAGGTTTACAACCACTTTAGAGTTTTACAACAGTAAAATCAGTCTGTATATGCAGTAAAGCATGCTTGTTATACTCACTGTGGAACCCAGGAGGTTATTCTTCTGCATTGTGTAAAAAGGCTGTCTGATCCTGTCTTCTCTAATCCTCCCCTTCTTCCACTGTCCCCAATCCATCTGCTGATAGTACAGTGCCTTGGGGGGGCACTCTGCACAAGTTCAGTTTGGTGTGTATTTTGGGGAGGGTGCATGTGATCAACACAGGACCAATCAGCACTGTCCAGACAGAGGGTCAGGGGTCCTGCAGCCTCATATAATAGTCAGTGCGATATGAAAAGTCCTCCTACAAGCTTTAACCAGACACTGAAAGAAGTCACTAGACTGCTATATACAGCTGATGAGAAAAGGTATTTAGCATTTTATATTTACTAAAATAATTGTATTTCCATGTTCTGTGTACTTTGGGAGATCAGATATAGTGATTGCAGCCTCCTGGGTTTACTAACACTTTAAGTGTCACTTTAAGGCAGTTGGTGCTCAAAATTTTTTGGGGGGCGCAAACAAACTGAAAAAATCTGTAAAAACCCATCAATTGCAGCCTCACTGTACCATCAATTGCAGCCACTGTGCCCATCAATTGCCGCCACTGTGCCCATCAAACGCAGTCACTGTGTTATCAAATGCTGCCATTGTGCCATCAAACGCAGCCACTTTTCTCCATAAAATGCAGCCACTGTGCCCATCAATTGCCGCCACTGTGCCCATCAACTGCTCCCACTGTGCCCCATCAAACGCAGCCACTGTGCCATCAAATACAGCCACTGTGCCCATCAATTGCCGCCACTGTGCCAATAAATAGCTCCCACTGTGCCCCATCAAACGCAGCCACTGTGCCATATCAAATGCTGCCAGTGTGCCCCCCGCCAGCCCGCCGTCTGCACTTATCTGTCTCGGTGGGACAGCTCCTCGATGTCTTCTCCCGTCCTTTCTTCCCATCCTCTGCTTTGATTAGATGCCTGGCGTCCAATCACAGCGCCTGTCGTTTCAGCCAATCAGGTGACGGGTAACAGATCTGAGCACCTGATTGGTGGAGAGGCGGTTTAGTGTTAGGAAAGCGAATATTCATTCGCTTTTCTAACACAGCTGAGTGACCTGCGAAGCATGAAGCTGGCAGGTCTGCTTTTTTGACGCCTATTAGAGCCTATGGCTCTAATCAGGTGCTTCAAATACACCCCCCCCCCCCCCCCCCCACCGCTGTAATTTAAGCGCCCTGTGCTGGAAAAGGGGCCGGGCGCCTGAATAGGGGGTGGCAGCGGCGGCCATAGATAGATTCATGCAATGCATGAATCTATCGGTGATATAAGGGTGACAGGAGAGAGGGAGCGGCGCCCATGTGCCCCTTATGGACGCACCGCCACTGCTTTAAGGTAGTTTTAGGGTGCAATAATCTGATGATTACAGAAGCTCTTTCAACTATCTTGGACATTGCACCAAAAAAAAAAACAGCCCTTATGAACCTTATGACATTGTACATTTTTATAGTGTTTCTTAGCTCAGTCTTCGTCAGCTTCGTGATTGAAAAACACTTCTCATTGGTGATGATGTTGGTTCATCGTCCATTGAGCAGGCTGGAGGTGACATTCTTACAAAAAAAAAAAAAAAAGTTTTGCTGTATGTAGGATGTGAAGAATAAAGGCAAAACATTTTATTTTATTTTTTTTAAATTTTTTTTAGACTTGGTTAGATACGGTCTGTGCCCCTGTTAGGGAGATCCGCCCCCCCTCTATTTGTCCTGTTTACAGTTATCACAGACAGTGAAGGAAAATCACAAATTTTGAGTTGTCAACAGAACAGGAATAGAGGGGGAATCTTTCAATGGGGGACACTACTTCTGGTGACACCCTGGGATTCCTTCAATTGGAAGGATTTCCTCTCACTTCCTGTTTTGGCTATGGGACAGGAAGTGAAGGGAAATCCCCCCCAATGGGACACAAATGGCCAAAAAACTGACAGGGGTTAATACCCTCCCTTACTCTATCCAAAATTGAAACACAGTTTTGCCTATAGTCCCCCTCCCCCCGGCAACAATAGATCCCCCACCAGTAACAATAGACCCACCACCGACAAAAATAGTCCCCCACCAACAGGTTTTGCCTTTACTTCTAGCTATACATCAGATAATAATGCAGTTTCAGTATTGTAGAAGGTCTTTCATTGGATTGTTTTGTAGCTACAAGACAGTAAATCTTCACCAGGGAGGATTCTCTACCTTCTGTGTATATAAATTGTATTTGCTGTGCAAATGTTGATTTTGCAGAGAGTACTGTGTACACATAAAAACCACAGGAAATGAAAGGAGAAGTCGGAGCACCCAGATAACTGGATAAAAATCCGTCTGTATTGGCCACACTGACCTGAACTGATAATTGTTGGGGGTCCAGGACAACCTGGGCTCAGAGGAAGTGGATTGAATGATGCTGGCTATCAGAATGAGGACATCTAGAGGCAGAGAAAAATTACTGCTGGGGGAAACTCTGGATTGAAGCTGTATATTGCAGCAAAATCTGGTTTTCTTATTTTAAAGGTTTTTAAAGGAGAGGAAAATTATGAAAGACTTCTTCTGTGGGGACAAAAATATTTTTGTTTGGTCTGTGTCTTCTTGTCCTAGTGACATGAGTTTACCTGATTTCATGTTCTGGACTCACAAGGACTGGAAGTGAAGATATGACTGCAATATATACTGTGTATATATACAATATATATATATATATATACATATATATATATATATATATATATATATATATATATATACATATATATATATATATATATATATATATATATATATATATATATATATACACATATATATATATATATATATATATATATATATATATATATATATACACACATATATATATATATATATATATACAGTATCTCCAAAAAGTGAGTACATCCCTCACATTTCTGTAAATATTTTACTCTATCTTTTCATGTGATAACACTGAAGAAATGACACTTTGCTACAATGTAAAGTAGTGAGTGTACAGCTTGTATAACAGTGTAAATTTGCTGTCCCCTCAAAATAACTCAACACACAGCCATTAATGTCTAAACTGCTGGCAACAAAAGTGAGTACACCCCTAAGTGAAAATGTCCAAATTGGGCTCAAAGTGTCAATATTTTGTGTGGCCACCATTATTTTCCAGCACTGCCTTAACCCTCTTGGGCATGGAGTTCACCAGATCTTCACAGGTTGTCACTGGAGTCCTCTTCCCCTCCTCCATGATGACATCACAGAGCTGGTGGATGTTAGAGACCTTGTGCTCCTCCACCTTCCGTTTGAGGATGTCCCACAGAGGCTCAATAGGGTTTAGGTCTGGAGACATGCTTGTTCAGTCCGTCACCTTTACCCTCAGCTTCTTTATCAAGGAAGTGGTCATCTTGGAGATGTGTTTGGGGTCGTTATCATGTTGGAATACTGCCCTGCAGCCCAGTCTCCGAAGAGAGGGGATCATGCTCTGCTTCAGTATGTCACAGTACATGTTGGCATTCATGGTTCCCTCAATGAACTGTAGCTCCCCAGTGCCAGCAGCACTCATGCAACCCCAGACCATGACACTTCCACCACCATGCTTGACTGTAGGCAAAACACACTTGTCTTTGTACTCCTCACCTGGTTGCCGCCACACACGCTTCACACCATCTGAACCAAATAAGTTTATCTTGGTCTCATCAGACTACAGGACATGGTTCCAGTAATCCATGTCCTTAGTCTGCTTGTCTTCAGCAAACTGTTTGCGGGCTTTATTGTGCATCATCTTTAGAAGAGGCTTCCTTCTGGGAAGACAGCCATGCAGACCAGTTTAAAACAGCGTGTGGCATATGGTTTGAGCACTGACAGGCTGACTCCCCCACCCCATCAACCTCTGCAGCAATGCTGGCAGAACTCATACCTCTATTTTCCAAAGACAACCTCTGGATATGACGCTGAGCACGTGCACTCAACTTCTTTGGTCGACCATGGCGAGGCCTGTTCTGAGTGGAACCTGTCCTGTTAAACCTCTGTATGGTCTTGGCCACCGTGCTGCAGCTCAGTTTCAGGGTCTTGGCAATCTTCTTATAGCCTAGGCCATCTTTATGTAGAGCAATTCTTTTTTTCAGATCCTCAGAGAGTTCTTTGCCATGAGGTGCCATGTTGAACTTCCAGTGACCAGTGTGTGAGAGTGATAACACCAAATTTAACAGACCTGCTCCCCATTCACACCTGAGACCTTGTAATACTAACGAGTCACATGACACCGGGGAGGGAAAATGGCTAATTGGGCCCAATTTGGACATTTTCACTTAGGGGTGTACTCACTTTTGTTGCCAGCGGTTTAGACATTAATGGCTGTGTGTTGAGTTATTTTGAGGGGACAGCAAATTTACACTGTTATACAAGCTGTACACTCACTACTTTACATTGTAGAAAAGTGTCATTTCTTCAGTGTTGTCACAAGAAAAGATAGAAGAAAATATTTTTAAAAATGTGAGGGGTGTACTCACTTTTTGTTAGATACTGTATATACTGTGTATTGGAAAGGGTAGGATTATATATGTTTTTTTACAGTTGATTTTTGTGAAACATGCATTTAAATTTGTTCCACGTAGAGTCTTGGTTTTTGCATTCAGCTTCTATAATTGAATTTGTTGAGGAACATCAGACCACACTGACTTGGTAAAGGAACCACTATAAATTGAAATTGCGTTTTCACAGACTAGACATTTGATTCTAAAATTTCTACCCCTAGGACAGCTGGAGCTCAGGGAGTGAGGATTTTGCCTATACAGCATATGGCGAGCTTCATCACTCACAAATAGAAAGCCAGGAGTGAGGTCATACTGCATCATCTGAGGGTACCAAGAACTGCCTGAGGTCATTGCATGAGGAAGGACTGACTTCCTGACCTCCAGCAGTCCCAAGATAGATTGGGTAAACTTTCGAAACAATATCCTACCTGTGCAAAAAAAATAAAAAAATTAAGATATAGTGGTCCTTTAAAATGTTGGTATTTTGGACTAAGGATCTATAACCAGTGTTTATTTTTCCCCATCAGTCTTTTGAAATAGATGAGATAAGAAGAGGGGGGCTGGGTCCAGAGACTGGGATGTAATGGCGGCTGTGCCTAAGCCAGGTCTAGCCAATGGACCAGCAGAGGAGAGTCCCACGGTCAGGAGAGCCTCTACGGAACAGCCCAAGGGGAACGAGGAGGAGCAGAAGACCAACGTAAGTTCAGCCCAGGGGAGACTGTGCCCCGTTCTCTGCACAATGTCTGTCCTGACATCTTTCTTCTTCTACGGCTGAACCTATAGATGTGACTGCTGCATCTATAGATGGGCAGAAGAGCTGGTGAAGAGTGGTGGTGGATATAATATTGGACAGCTGGGTATTTCAGGCATCTGCTTTGTCCTCAGACTCTCCTTTACCTATCATGGTCCTTCTCTCCCAGTCCACGAATTATTCTCCGTCTCTCAATAACCCTTCATTATCCTCCTCTGCAATTTTCTGTGCTTCAACAAAATCAAGCATGTTAATATAATACATAAAAAGTGGAATATTTTTTTACCATCAAAGAACATCTAAAGCACTTGCAATATGCCAACACGACCAGAGGAGCACATGGAGGGGCAGCAGAGGAGGATGGGGGGGCCCCACGGAGGAACACAGAGGAGGACACAGAGAGGAGCGGAGGAGGATATAGGGGACACTCAGGAACAATTGTGCGGCGGCGGGGGAAGTTATAATCATTGATCTCCCTGTGTGTGGCTTTCAATAAAGCAGCTGAAAGCCGCGGAGGGGAGAGGTGGAGAAGTGGCTGGCAGCTACTTTATTGAAAGCAACACAGGGAGATCGTGATTATAACTTCCCCCGCCGCCTCACCGATTGTTCCTGAGTGTCCACAGGGACAGCATTTACTGGAACCAATCCTTGTATTTTCCTCCTGCAGTCACTGAAAGCCTGCTTCCCCTCCTCTACCTTCCACCATCATTCAATGGGTGCAGGAGGAAACTACAGGGGAACGGTTCCAGTATATACCATCCCTATCTTCCCTCCTGTCCAGGTTCCGCTTTCTTCTGCTACCTGGGCCCCCTTTGTGCACCCCCCCACCTTTGCTGCACTGCCGGCTTCCCTTCCTCTCTTCTCTGCCAGCTGCTGCGGGGGATCGTTTCAGGATGGAAAGCGGGGAAGGAGCCAGTAAATATGTTGGTTACCGGCCCCTTCCTTTTCTGAATGAACACAGTGAGTGACCAGTACTGATCACACAATGTGTTCTTTTATAACTGTAGCATAGTAAACTGTGTTTTTTAGTTTTTGAATGAACAGGGAGCTCTTCCTGTTCATTCATTCTGTGCAGATGAAAATGCAGGGATGGAGGTTGAGGTCTGTGCCCTCAATCTCCTTTCTCTGTCTCAAAAGTGACATGTCAGGGGGTCTGTTTAGTCCCCTGATATTTCACCAAAGCCTCCACAGGGCTGCTAAAATGAATTGTAAAAATTAATAAAATTTTTTTTTTTACATAAATAAAAAACTACTGACACCTTTCACTGCCCTACTAACAGTATTCACTGCTCTTCGGTCCATGTCCTCTGCTCTACTGATACCGTCCACTGCCCTGAAAGTCCACTGCCATGATTACACCGTCCACTGCCCTACTGACACATCAACTGCTTTACTGACACCATCTACTGCCCTACTGGCACTGTCCACTGCCCTACTGACACCATCCCTGCCCTACTGACACCATCCCTGCCCTACTGACACCATCCCTGCCCTACTGACACCATCCCTGCCCTACTGACACCATCTACTGCCCTACTGGCACTGTCCACTGCCCTACTGACACCATCCCTGCCCTACTGACACCATCCCTGCCCTACTGACACCATCCCTGCCCTACTGACACCATCTACTGCCTTACTGGCACTGTCCACTGCCCTACTGACACCATCCCTGCCCTACTGACTCCGTCACTCACTGACTGCCTTGCTGCCACTGCTCTACTGACACCGTCCACTGCCCTACTGATACCATCCACTGCCCTACTGACACCATCCACTGCCCTACTGATACTACTGATACCGCCCACTGCCCTACTGACACCATCCACTGCCCTACCGATACCGTCCACTGCCCTACTGACACCACCCACTGCCCTACTGATACTACTGATACCGTCCACTGCCCTACTGACACCATCCACTGCCTTACCGATACCGTCCACTGCTCTACTGACACCATCCACTGCCCTACTGACACCGCCCACTGCCCTACTGATACTACTGATACCGTCCACTGCCCTACTGACACCATCCACTGCCTTACCGATACCGTCCAGTGCCCTACTGACACCGCCCGCTGCCCTACTGATACTGTCCACTGCTCTCCTGATACCGTCCACTACCCTACTGATACCATCCACTGCCCTGCTTACAAAGTCCACTGTCCTACTGACACCAACCTCTGCCCTACTGACACATCAACTGCTTTACTGACACCATCCCTGCCCTACTGACACTCTTCACCGCCTTGCTGCCACTGTCCACTGCTCTACTAATACTATCTACTGCCCCACTGACACCGTGCACTGCCCTTTTGATATCATCCATTGCTCTACCGGCACTGTCCACTGCCCTACCAACACCATCCTCTGCCCTACTGACACCATCTACTGACACCATCTACTGCCCTACCGATACCATCCACTGCTCTACTGATACCGTCCACTGCCCTACTGATACCATCCGCTGCCCTACTGACACCGTCCACTGTCCTGCTGCCACTGTCCTGCTTACAAAGTCCACCGTCATGATGACACTTTCCACTGCCCTATATCATGTAATTATTTACTGTTAGTATCAATTCTGTATATAATACCTGATTGATCCTGCCAGTTCCCCTACTTCCTGGCTGTAAACTGAATACGCTAAGCATGTACTCCTGTTTAGAGGTACAGACACCTTGTGCCTGAATCTTCCGTAGTCTGTTTTGATGTGAAGGGGTGACTTCTGATGTGATCCCAGCATTCAGAGAGGAGATTGAAGTCTACCTCCTCCACCACTGCCTGCCCTCTGCTGGGCTGCTTTAGCCAAAGGGTAGGGGTCTGATGAGAAGAGGAGACTGTGTGATTGAGGGGCTCTGTAATGGGGGACTGTGTGATTGGGGGACTCTGAGATTGGGGGATTGTGTGATTTGGGGGCTCTGTGATTGGGGGAGGGCTATGTGACTGAGGGGACTCTGTGGTGACTGGGGAACTTATATATAAGAGACCTCTGATTTATAGGGGTGGCTTTGATGTAATAGGGGCTCTCATGTATAGTGGGCCTCTGACGTAATGGAGACCTCTGATGTTATGGGGGAACTCTGATGTGACGGGGGGGACCTCTGATATGATGAGAGGACCTCTGATGTGATAGGGGCTCTGATGTGAAGGGGGTGACCTCTGACATGATGGGGGACTTCTTATGTGAAGGGGCTCCTGATGTGATGGGGGGAAATCTAATGTGATGGAAGGATCCCTGATGTGAAGGGAGGACCTCTGATGTAAAGGAAGGACCTCTCATGTGAAGGGGGGCTACTGATGTGACGAGGGACTCTGATGTGAATGGGTGACCTCTGATGTGATGGGCAGACCTCTGATGTGATGGGCAGACCTCTGATGTGAATGGATGACCTCTGATGTGATGGGCTGACCTCTGATGTGAATGGATGACCTCTAAAGTAAAAGGAGGACCTCTGATGTGAATGAGTGACTTCTAATGTGATGGAAACACCTCTGATGTGATGGGGGGACCTCTCATGTGAAGGGGGGCTTCTGATGTGATGAGGGGCTCTGATGTGAATGGATGCCCTCTGATGTGATGGGAGACCTCTGATGTGATGGGGGACCTCTGATGTGATGGAAGGACCTCTGACATCATGAGGGACCTCTGACATCATGAGGGACCTCTGACATGATGAGGGACCTCTGATGTGATGGAAGGACCTCTGACACGATGAGGGACCTCTGACATGATGAGGGACCTCTGACATGATGAGGGACCTCTGATGTAATGAGGGGCTCTTATGTAAATGGGTGACCTCTGATGTGATGGGAAGACCTCTGATGTGATGGGTGGACTTCTGATGTGAATGGGTGACCTCTGATGTGATGGGCTGACCTCTGATGTGAATGGATGGCCTCTGAAGTAAAGGGAGGACCTCTGATGTGAATGAGTGAATTCTAATGTAATGGAAAGACCTCTGATATGATGGGGGGTCCTCTCATGTGAAGGGGGGCTTCTGATGTGATGAGGGGCTCTGATGTGAATGGATGACCTCTGGTGTGATGGGGGACCTCTGATGTGATGGAAGGACCTCTGACATGATGATGGACCTCTGACACGATGAGGGACCTCTGATGTGATGAGGGGCTCTGCTGTGAATGGGTGACATCTGATGTGATGGGAAGACCTCTGATGTGATGGGTGGACTTCTGATGTGAACGGGTGTCCTCTGATGTGATGGGCTGACCTCTGATGTGAATGGATGACCTCTAAAGTAAAGGGAGGACCTCTGATGTGAATGAGTGACTTCTAATGTGATGGAAAGACCTCTGATGTGATGGGGGACCTCTCATGTGAAGGGGGGCTTCTGATGTAAATCGGGGCTCTGATGTGAATGGATGACCTCTAATGTGATGGGGGACCTCTGATGTGATGGAGGACCTCTCATGTGAGGGGCTTCTGATGTAAACGGAGCCTTATGATGTATGTGATGGAGTCGTTTCTGATATGACGGAAGGACCTCTGACATGATGAGGGACCTCTGATGTGATGGAAGGACCTCTGATGTATACGGAGCCTTATGATGTATGTGATGGGGTCGTTTCTGATGTGATGGCGGCTTCTAATGTGAAGTTAATTTTATCAAGGTGGTTGTGTGCATTGTCCCAGGCTTGAGTTTCCCATTGATAAGTAAAATATACCTCGAGATTCTGCATACTTTTAAAGAGTGCTGCAACTGGAAAAGGTTGAGAAACACTGCTCTAGAGATTAGGTTTAGATCTGCATTCACTGAAATATTAGATCCGGTGGATTTAAAGGAACATTCTTATGTTAGAATTCTTTTATATGGCAGCAGACATTCTTGATAGTCAGCCGTGTCCTATAAAACCTGTGTGGAAGGAGCCGTGACTCAGATGAAGCCATATATTATTTAATATGTCATGTAATACTCCAAGAACCTGTCACGTCCCGTCACACAGCCACCTTTGTATTCCTTCCTATAATGTAACAGATCCACGTAAGCACTTGTTCTGCTCTGAAGAACGCAAATAAAACCCCAGAGCCGGTGTTCTCAGTGTAATTACTGTGTTTTACAGTCTGTTTTAATGTTCATCCTCTCATGGCCATTCCCAAAGAGCACGAGATCACACAGGTATTCCCATTGTACAAAACTATAGCAACCAATCAGAAATTGTCTTTTGATGAACACAGATAGGTACCTTCAGCAAGATTTTCTGAAAATCCACCTATGCAGTTCCAAATCTTCTGACTTCAGTGTTCCCCTTTACTCAGATGGTACAGCAACTGATGTGAAGGGGTGACCTCTGACATGATGGGGATATCTGATGTGATGGGAGGACGATTGATGTGAAGGGGGGGGGGGCTTTGATGTAATGGGAGGACCACTGATGTAAAGGAGTGACCTCTGATGTGTTCCCAACATTCAGGAGGAGATGGAAGTCCACCTCCTCCTGACCTCTGTCGCCAACTGCCCTCTGCTGAACTGCTGTAGGTAGGGCTCTGATGTGAAGAAGGGACTGTGTGATTGGAGGATTCTATAATGTGATTGTGGGGCCCTGTGATGGAGGGATTGTGTTATTGGGGGGCTCTGTGATGAGGGGACTGTGTGATTGGGAGGCTCTGTGATGGAGGACTGTGTGATTGGGAGGCTCTGTGATGGAGGACTGTGTGATTGGGGAGGGCTGTGTGACTATGGGGACTCCATGGTGATTGTGGTCATGTGTGTGTGTGTATATATATATATATATAATATATATATATATATATATATATATATATATATATATATATATATATATATATATATATATATATATATATATTATATGATTTATAGAGGTGGTCCTGATGTGATAGGGGGCTCTCATGAATAGGGGGCCACTGACATGATGGGGAACCTTTGATGTGATGTGGGAGGACCTCTTCTGTCATTTGGCAGGAGTGAAACTCCAGAAACGTGTATCGGCGATCGGCGGGTTTTCTCTTTCGGTGGGCATGGTGATTGACATGGATCTTCATCGCTGGGCAACGTTATTGATGATGGATATACATCATAGGACATTTTTTTTTTCTTTTTGGGGGAACCGGACCCTTTTGTTCCCCCTTAAAACCCATACCAGACCCTAAGGCCCCTTTCACACTGGGGCGGTGGGGGCGTCGGCGGTAAAACAGCGCTATTTTTAGCGCTGTTTTACTGTAGTTTTTGCGGCTGTATTCGGCCGCTAGCGGTGCGGTTTTAACCCCCGCTGGCGGCTGAAAAAGGGTTAAAACCACTCGAATAGCGCAGCTATAGCCGCGGTATTGCCGCGGTATAGCCGCGGTATAGCCGCGCTGCCCCATTGATTTCAATGGGCAGGAGCGGTTTAGGAGCGGTGAATACACCGCTCCTTCACCGCTCCAAAGATGCGGCTTGCAGGAGTTTTTTTCTTCTAAACGCAGCTAAACACGGTAACTCACGTTTAGCCGCGTTTCATTTACAGGCATTTTTCATTTTTGGCTATTTTGAAAAAAAATGTATATTATTTTTTTCAAACGCTTTTAAACGCAAACGTAGCTAAACGCCTCTAAACGCAGCATGTAAACGCGGTAAAACTGACGTTTTAAACGTGGGTTACTATCTGTCAAGTTAAATCATTCAGGAGAGGTTGTAAAAACGTCCTGTGTACATTAAGCCTTTATGCCCTGTACACACGATAGGATTTTCCGATGGAAAATGTGTGATAGGACCTTGTTGTCGGAAATTCCGACCGTGTATGTAGGTTCCATCACACATTTTCCATAGGAATTTCCGACACACAAAGTTTGAGAGCTTGCTATAAAATTTTCCGACAAATCCGTTGTTGGAAATTCCGATCGTGTGTACACAAATCCGACACACAAAGTGCCACGCATGCTCAGAATAAATAAGGAGACGAAAGCTATTGGCTACAGCCCCGTTTACAGTCCCGACGTACGTGTTTTACGTCACCGCGTTCAGAACGATCGGATTTTCCGACAACTTTGTGCGACCGTGTGTATGCAAGACAAGTTTGAGCCAACATCCGTCGGAAAAAATCCATGGATTTCGTTGTCCGAATGTCCGATCAATGTCCGACCGTGTGTACAGGGCATTAGTGTGTCCTCAAGTTTTGGCCTTATAGTAGGTGTGATGGTCAGTGTGTCCTCAACATTTGGCCATACAGTAGGTGTGATGATCAGTGTGTCCTCAGCTTTTGACCATATAGTAGGTTTGATGGTCAATGTGTCCTCAGCTTTTCGCCATACAGTAGGTGTGATGGTCAGTGTGTCATCAACCTTTGGCCATATAGTAGGTATAATGGTCAGTGTGTCCTCAACTTTTGGCCATATAGTAGATGTAATGGTCAGAGTGTATTCAACTTTTGGCCATATACTCTTGTATGCAGCATCTCAGCAGCTATACTGTGAAATGGAGCCCAAAGTGAAAACTCCAAATATGTGAAGGTTTCAGGAAAGTATTTGGCCATATAGTAGGTGTGATGGTCAGTGTGTCCTCAACTTTTGAACATATAGTAGGTGTGATGGTCAGTGTGTCCTCAACTTTTGAACATATAGTAGGTGTGATGGTCAGTGTGTCCTCAACTTTTGAACATATAGTAGGTGTGATGGTCAGTGTGTCTTCAACTTTTGAACATATAGTAGGTGTGATGGTCAGTGTGTCCTCAACTTTTGAACATATAGTAGGTGTGATGGTCAGTGTGTCCTCAACTTTTGAACATATAGTAGGTGTGATGGTCAGTTTGTCCTCAACTTTTGAACATATAGTAGGTGTAATAGTCAGTGTGTCCTCCTTAACTTTTGGCCATATAGGTGTGGTATGTGGCATCTCAGTAGCTATACTGTGACATGGAGCCCGAAGTGAAATTCCAAATATGTGAAGGTTTCAGGAAAGTATTTTGCTTCCCCCATTATCTCTGGAATGTGTCATCCCAGGGAGGCCTATCTGGACACTTGTGTTGTGTGAATTTTAGTACTCTCCGGCTACTTGTGTAGACATCTGTCACCTCCCAGTTCACCGACCCCTGACACTCTGTAGAGCAAGAGGATGGGGGACAGCACCCAGGACCAGCTCCTGGCAGATGGAGCCAATACCAATCATGTAGGTGGACTTTATCGGTGGAAATATGGACACATATAAATGAATTTTAATCCCTGTCTATCTCCTGCCCGCAGGTCTCAAGTTCCACCTACAAACAGCGCAGCGAGGAGTTTCGGAAACTGTTTAAAGATTTGCCGGAAAGCGAGAAGCTGATTGTTGGTGAGTTGTCACTGTGTGCGCCCCTGGGGTGTGGGGGACTGGACTGGTTTGTGTTTACAATCAATGAGACCGATTGACCTAAAAAATTGAAAATCTTCCATCAAAAAATTGTGTGAATTTACGTAAATTTTCCATTCATGTGAAAAGCAAATTCCTATTCACTCTGAACACCCAACCACGTCTTTTCATACGATTGGATATTCTTACTTTTTTCAGTGACGATTATCAACGTTTGTAGTAAATCAGCTTCACTATCTATGGAGAAGATTTTGATTGTGGCTGCATTCGTTTTCATTATTTCAGGCTTCTGTTTTCACCTGGTGATCTGGCCAGTAACACACCTCCTCCTGTATTAGTGAGGCACAGCTCTGGAGGAGATGAAGCTCAGTCACTGAGTGATTGACTCTGGCTTCTTTCAGACAGGCGGCAATGCTTACCACCCTCTAAAAAGTGATCAATTGTAAATTGCTTTTCAGAAGGCAGTGTCGCAGCGGTTGGCAGGCATTCAGGAGGTGATCCTTACACTTCTAGAACATCTGATTTTTTTTTTTTTTTTTAATGTCCCAAGTGGGATTTTGTAATAATAAAATTGTACCTCAAATGCGAGCCAAATGCTTGGCTGATGGTCGCTGTACTCAATGGGTGATTTTGATAGGCTGTGCCGCCTGTCAGACTCTGCAACCTGAGCCAAAAAGTGTAGCAAAGCATTGCGGCCATGTGAGGCTGTAGTGTTAGCATTGGGGTGGGGGCGATAAAAACAGGTGGCTGAGCGCTGGTTATTAGACATGTGCAGAATTAAAAAAGTTAGTTTCGTTTTGATTCGATATTTATCTAAATTTGTTACGTTTTATTCGTTTTCAGAATTAGTTTTGTTTATTCGAATTCAAAACTATTTGAATTTTGCAAAAATTCGACTGAATTCTGAAAATTTTATCGATTCGATATTTGAATTCCATTTGAATTGCATTCGAATCAAACTCCATTCAAAATCAAATTTATTCTATTCACAATTCAAATTTTGGAAGATGGTTATATTCTTTCTATTCCATTCTATTCTATTGTTTTTTCTATTCTATTCTTTTATTTTCTGTTTTATTCTTTTGTTTACTGTTATATTCTATTCTATGCAAATTCAAATTTATTCTATTCACATTTTGGGAAATGGTTATATTCTTTCTATTCTTTACTATTCTATTGTTTTTTTTTATTCTTTTCTATTCTGTTCTATTCTATTCAAATTTGAATTTATTCTATTCAAAATTTGAATTTCTGAAGAAGGTTATATTCTTTTTATTCTATTATATTCTTTTTTTTTTCTATTCCATGCTTTTCTATTTTATTCTACGCTTTTTTTTCTATTTTTATTCTTTTCTATTGTATTCAAATTTATTCTATTTGAAATTCGAATTTTAGAAGATGGTTATATTCTATTTTATTCTATTTTCTATTTTATTCTATTCTTTTATTTTCTATTCTGTTCTTTTCTATTCTATTCTATTATTTTCTTTTCTATTCAAATTAAAATTTATTCTGTTTGAAATTCGAATTTCAGCAGATGGTTATATTCTTTCTATTTTATTCTATTTTCTATTCTATCCTTTTCCTTTCTTTTCTATTTCTATTCTTTTATATTGTGTTCAAACTTATTTTATTTGAAATTCGAATTTTAGAAGATAGTTATATTCTTTCTATTTTATTCTGTTTTCGATTCTATTTTATTCTGTTTTACTCTATTCTTTTCTATTCTATTCTTTTATTTTCTATTCTATCCCTTTGTTTTCTATTCAGTTTTTTTCCTATTCTTTTATTTTGTATTCTGTTCTCTTTTACTATATTATATTATATTATATTATATTCTTTTATCTTCTATTCTATTATTTTCTATTCTATTCAAAATTTGAATTTCTGAAGAAGGTTATATTCTTTCTATTCCATTCTTTTTTTTTTCTATTCCATGCTTTTCTGTTTTATTCTATTGTTTTCTATTTTTATTCTTTTCTATTGTAATCAAATTCAAATTTATTCTATTTGAAATTTGAATTTCAGAAGATGGTTATATTCTTTCTATTTTATTCTATTTTCTAGTCTATTCTATTTTATTCTGTTTTACTCTATTCTTTTCTATTCTATTCTTTTATTTTCTATTCTCTTCTGTTTTACTCTATTATATTCTATTCTTTTATCTTCTATTCTATTCTTATCTATTCTATTATATTCTTTTCTATTCTATTCCTTTATATTCTATTCTATTTTATTCTCTTCGGAAATTCTAATTTAATTAGAAACCTTTTTGAATTCAAATTTCGAAACTGTGTTTCGTTATTTCGGGTACGTTTAAATTCGTTTACTATTGTCATTCAGAAATTCTGGTACATCTGAATTTCAAAATAATGAACAATTTGTCCGAATTTTCAGAACAAAACAAACCGCACATGTCTAATGGTTATACACCACTCCAATGCTAACATTACAGACTAACAGGTCTGTACACATGCCAGGACTGCGATGCCTTCCTTCGAAGGCTGCTTTATTTTTTTACTTGGGTTGCAGTAAAAGTCTGATAGGTGGCACAGCCTGTCAAACTGGCCCATTGAGTTCAATGGGGCCGCACAATAATTATGAGCCAAATGCTCGGCTCGCGGTTGAGGTGCGATTTCTTTTTTTTTTTACTACAAAATCAAACTTGGGATTTAAAAAATTTGCCGTCCCGGAGGTGGCATTGGGATGCCAGGGGGGGCAGTTTGACCGCCGCTCAGCCACCTGTTTTTATCACCCCCTCCTCCCTCCTCATTGGAAAGTGCACTTTCTACTACACTTGGAGCTAGCAACAGAATCGCAAACTTCAGCAGCCTCAAGTTATTCAATTCAATAAAGAGTGACAGACAGACCTGGAATTCTGTTTATGTACACACCCCATCCCAGGGTCGGGGGTCGTATTTCAGAGGTCAGGGGTCACACACAATCTGATTGTCAGCTCACATTTCTCAGCTGTCCTTTTTCTCTGCAGAAAACCCTGCTATGGCCTATATAGTAGATATGTGCAATTTGTTTCGTTCCAAATTCGTTTTTTAACGAATTTCAACAAATTCGTTCATTCGGAAATATCCGAAAAGCCGTTTAACGAATTTTTCCAAATATTCGTAAATTCAAATATTCCAACATTCGTAAATTCATACATTCGTAAATGCGTACATTTGTAAATTTGTACATTCGTAAATGCGTACATTCGTAAATTTGTACATTCGTAAATGCGTACATTGGTACATTCGTAAATTCGTACATTCATAAATTAGTAAATTAGTGAATTTGTAAATTTGTAAATTCCGAAATTCGAAAATCTGAAATAGTAACTAACTATTAAATTATAGGTATTGTCATTTCCTTTCAAATTTGGCGGTTAGTAAATGTACTAATAACTTCGGATAAATTCGTATTTGTTGCGTTCACTAACAGCCAAATTTGAAAGGAAATTACAATACCTATAATTTAATAGTTAGTTACTATTTCAGATTTTCGAATTTTGAATTTACAAATTTCCGAATTTTCTGATTTACAAATGTACAAATTTACAGATATATGAATTTTCTAATTTACGAACTTACGAATGTACGAATTTATAAATTTACGAATGTACGAAATTATGAATTTACGAATGTACGAATGTACGAATTTACGAATGTACGAATTTATGAATTTACGAATGTACGAATGTAGGAATGTACGAATTTACGAATTTACGAAATTATGAATTTACGAATGTACGAATGTAGGAATGTACGAATTTACAAATTTACGAAATTATGAATTTACGAATGTATGAATGTACGAATGTACGAATGTACGAATTTACAAATTTACGAAATTATGAATTTACGAATGTAGGAATGTACGAATTTACGAATTTACGAAATTATGAATTTACGAATGTACGAATGTAGGAATGTATGAATTTACGAAATTATGAATTTACGAATGTACGAATGTAGGAATGTACGAATTTACGAATGTACGAATGTACGAATGTATGAATTTACGAATTGCGATCATAACGAATGACCCGAAAAACGGAAAAAAATAAACAAATGAAACGAAAACTAACACATTTTTTGGCAGTGCACATGTCTACTATATAGGAGCTTAAACCTGAACATTTAAAGGGCAAGTCCACCCAAAACTGTTTTTTTTTTGTATCATTTTGTATATCCTGAATAGTTCATCTTTCCATCATTTTTGCTTCTTGTTATCTCTAGAATGATCTTTTCTTGAGTTTGCTTGAGTGAACTTTGCTTGAGTTTGCTTGAGGTCTGGAGCATTTATATTGCTAATTTGTTATGGATTGCCCCTCCCACAATAATTGCACTCCCTGCCAGGAATGTTCCTATGGCACAAACACTCCTCCCACCCGCATTGTCCCTCCAGCGTGAATTGTTGTTCCTTTGCCAGCTATCACATATTTGATTGGCTGCCATTTGATCTTTTTGCCAAGTTCTAGGATCTCTAAGCCTTCTGGGGCCCTTATAAACAGCTCCCACTCTCCATGCTGCAGTATACATTCTATATTGTGGACCCAGCCCTGGGACAAGGGGTGGGCAGGAGGGGAAGGTGCCCTGGGCACAGTGGAGCCCTGGGCAAAGAATGGACAGAGGGCACTAAATCCCATTCTACTGTATGCATTAACCGTGGGGGAGGGGGCACAGTTCCACATCCTTGCCCTGGGCGCTAGATGAATCTGTTCTGGTACCGATTGTGGAGAATTCAGTGGGAGGATTGGAAACCACCAAAACTAAGTCTGGTGGAAATAGTCAAACTTGGGCACCAACTATGATGAGGAGATCTCAGAACTGGAGACCCTAAGATAACAGCAGACAGCTCTGCATATAACTGGGCCCTGGAACCCATTCTACCAACTAGGGCGAGGAGATCTCAACAGTGGAGACCCTAAGATAACAACAGACAGCTCCGCACATAACTGGGCCCTGGAACCCATCCTACCTACTAGGGCGAGGAGATCTCAACAGTGGAGACCCTAGGATAACAACAGACAGCTCCGCACATAACTGGGCTCTGGGACCCATTCTACCAACTAGGGCGAGGAGATCTCACCAGTGGAGACCCTAGGATAACAACAGACAGCTCTGCATATAACTGGGCTCTTGGACAAGGGGTGGGCAGGAGGAGAGGGTGCCCTGAGCACAATAAAATAAGGGGAAAAGCATAGACACATGACAGTAGACCCATTCTACCACATGCATTAACAGTGGGGGAGGAGGCACAGTTCCACATCCTAGCCTTGGGCGCTAGATGAACCTGTCCTGGTACTGATTGTGGAGAATTCAGTAAGAGGATTGTAAACCACCAAAACTAAGTTTGGTGGAAATAACCAAACTTGGACACCAACTATGGCGAGGAGATCTCACTACTGGAGACCCTAAGATAACAACAGACAGCTAAAAAAAATAAAAAATGATTTAAAAAAAAAAAAAAAATTAAATGAAAAAGTAAAATACAATTTTAACTGCTTGCCGACAATATAACTTACATATACAGCGGCAAAGCGTCTCTCCTGCGCAGGATCGTGTACCTAGTACGTGATCCTGCACTTCCGGGTCTGGGGCACGCATTCGCTTGCCCCAGAATAGGTGCAGGAACCCCCCCATCTGAGTCACTCCTTGCCTCCACCCCCTACCCACCTCCCAGTACCGGCCCCAACGTCCCCACCTCCAAACACCGTCCCCACCGTACCCACCTCCCAGTACCGGCCCCACCGTACTCACCTCCCAGTACCGGCCCCAACGTCCCCACCTCCAAACACCGTCCCCACCGTACCCACCTCCCAGTACCGGCCCCACCGTACTCACCTCCCAGTACCGGCCCCAACGTCCCCACCTCCAAACGCCGTCCCCACCGTACCCACCTCCCAGTACCGGCCCCACCGTACTCACCTCCCAGTACCGGCCCCAACGTCCCCACCTCCAAACACCGTACCCACCTCCCAGTACCGGCCCCACCGTACTCACCTCCTAGTACTGGCCCCAACGTCCCCACCTCCAAACACTGTCCCCACCGTACCCACCTCCCAGTACCGGCCCTACCGTACTCACCTCCCAGTACCGGCCCCACCGTACCCACCTCCCAGTACCGTCCCCACCGTACTCACCTCCCAGTACCGGCCCCACCGTACTCACCTCCTAGTACCGTCCCAACCGTACTCACCTCCCAGCACTGTCCCCACCGTACCCACCTCCCAGTACCGTCCCCACCGTACCCACCTCCCAGTACTGTCCCCACTGTACTCACCTCCCAGTACCGTCCCCACCATACTCACCTCCCAGTACCGTCCCCACCGTACTCACCTCCCAGTACCGTCCCCACCGTACCCACCTCCCAGTACCGTCCCCACCGTACTCACCTCCCAGTACCGTCCCCACCATACTCACCTCCCAGTACCGTCCCCACCGTACTCACCTCCCAGTACCGTCCCCACCGTACCCACCTCCCAGTACCGTCCCCACCGTACTCACCTCCTAGTACCGTCCCCACCGTACTCACCTCCCAGTACCGTCCCCACCGTACTCACCTCCCAGTACCGTCCCCACCGTACTCACCTCCCAGTACCGTCCCCACCGTATTCACCTCCCAGCACCGTCCCCACCGTACTCACCTCCCAGCACCGTCCCCACCGTACCCACCTCCCAGTACCGTCCCCACCGTACCCACCTCCCAGTACCGTCCCCACCGTACTCACCTCCCAGTACCGTCCCCACCATACTCACCTCCCAGTACCGTCCCCACCGTACTCACCTCCCAGTACCATACCCACCTTCCAGTACCGTCCCCACCGTATCCACCTCCCAGTACCGTCCCCACCGTACTCACCTCCCAGTACCGTCCCCACCAAACTCACCTCCCAGTACCGTCCCCACCGTACTCACCTCCCAGTACCGTCCCCACCGTACTCACCTCCCAGTACCGCCCCCACCGTACTCACCTCCCAGTACTGGCCCCACTGTACTCACCTCCCAGTACTGGCCCCCCGTACTCACCTCCCAGTACTGGCCCCACTGTACTCACCTCCCAGTACCGGCCCCCCGTACTCACCTCCCAGTACCGCCCCCCCCGTACTCACCTCCCAGTACCGCCCCCCCCGTACTCACCTCCCAGTACCGCCCCCCCGTACTCACCTCCCAGTACCGGCCCCATCGTACTTACCTCCAAGTACCGGCCCCACTGTACTCACCTCCCAGTATTGGCCCCACCGTACCCACCTCCCAGTACCAGCCCTTTTAGAAAATACAGAACCAAGTATTATTTTGTGGTGCTAAGTAATTTGTATGGTATTTGTTAATGATAACAAGAAAAGCAGTAAAATAGTCAGAGAAAAGCAGTAAAATAGCCAAAAAAAATATTTGTAAGCTTTTTGGATAGCACAGGGAAGGGTTATCACCCCTGTGACATTTGTTTTGCTGTCTGTGCTCCTCTTCAGAAGATTTCACCTCACTTTTTGTCCCAATGACAAATGGATTTTGAAAATTTTGGTTTGTTGTGGAAACCAGCCCTGGTGATAAAGCATCAGGGGAGACACCTTTTCCCCATAATAATGCCGCTTACACAGGGTCGGTCTTTCCGACAACAAATGTTGGATGTGAGCTTGTTGTCAGAAAGTCTGACCGTGTGTACGCTCCGTCAGACATTTGCTGTCGGAATTTCCGCCAACAAATGTTTGAGAGCAGGTTCTCAAATTTTCCGACGACAAAACTTGTTGTCGGAAATTCTGATCGTGTGTAGACAAGACCGTCGCACAAAAGTTCCACACATGCTCGGAATCAAGCAGAAGAGCAGCACTGGCTATTGAACGTCATTTTTCTCATCTCGTCGTACGTGTTGTACGTCACCGCGTTCTTGACGTTTCGGAATTTTTGACAAGATTTGTGTGACCGTGTGTATGCAAGACAAGTTTGAGCCAACATCCGTCAGAAAAAAATCCAGGATTTTGTTGTCGGAATGTGCGATCGTGTGTACGGGGCATTAGACTTACAGGAGAGAATTTCCCTTCCTAGGGGGGAGATTTCCTCTCACTTCCTGTTGTCTCCTTCTGTTTGTAAGTCAGATGTTTAGAACTCGGGGACCTCCTGTATATGACCTATATATGTAAACTGGCTGCTAATTAGATCCCAAACCCAGGAGAGAAATACACTGAGTGTAATTGTGTACCAATATAAACCAATATACACCAATATACACAGTGAATAAAATCTCTAAGGCATACACAATAAACACTAATTTTATGTAAAACGTGTTTTACTTAACAAATATGAAAATAAGAAATGAAAATAAATTTACACCATGTTTACATGCAATATACCGACTATTATGTACACACCTCATATAAAGTCCCAAATCTTTCTTTTTATCGTATAATAAATAGGGATGGAGGCACATTATTCTCTGAGCCTCAAACTCTTCCTTTAATGATGGGGCACTATTCCTCCCACTGACACCAATGATGGGCACTATTCCTCCCACTGATACCAATGACGGGGCACTATTCCTCCCACTGACACCAATGATGGGCACTATTCCTCCCACTGACACCAATGATGGGCACTATTCCTCCCACTGATACCAATGATGGGGTACTATTCCTCCCACTGACACCAATGATGGGGCACTATTCCTCCCACTGATACCAATGATGGGCCAGTATACCAATGATGGGGCACTATTCCTCCCACTGACACCAATGATGGGCACTATTCCTCCTACTGACCACTTTTTACTTCCACTGACCACCAAGCCTGAAACATTGTTTTCTCCCACTGAAGCTGGGGAATTTTCTACTCCCACTGGCCACAGTCTGGGAACCTCTAAATTCTGAGGGCCAGTAAACTTGCCTTTTGTTTAGAAAGTTTGGAGAGCCCCTGATCTAAGTGAATGTTGGCAGGTAAGCAACATTTCTACAAAAAGTAATTTCTGCTAAAGGTGTAACCACAAAGTTCTAAGGCCAGGGGTGTACTTACATTTTCCACAGTACACCATTACATCGATTGATCTTTGTGTTGAATACATCATTGAAAAGACAAAGCGTAACATCTTTAGCTGTAGACACCATCTGAATGAAGATCTAAAGTTTGCCTATTCACATATGTTGAAAAGGTCAACAGTCTCCATGGGGTGCACTTACTTTTCCACATGATTGTATATCCAAGTCATACATGGTATTCGCGGTAGCTGTGTTTGCACTATATAACTTGTCTGTCTCTGCCCTCAGATTACGCCTGTGCCCTTCAGAAGGACATCCTACTGCAAGGCCGCCTTTTCCTGTCTGAGAGCTGGATCTGCTTCCACAGCAACATCTTCCGATGGGAGACTACGGTGAGAGGCCGCTGTCCATGGCTAGACTTGGTCTTCCGCTATGTGTGATCTGTGTGGTGCAGAGTGTGCAGATGTCGGGCAGAACTTGTATTGAAATGATCCAGCAACAGTTACAATAAACTGGTTGGGCAGGCAACCCGTCCGGGTGCACTTCTGGATTCCAGTAACGTGAAAGGAGCAGATACCAGCTGAACTGACAGTGTCTGTTGAGGGCAGCAGAATGCAGCCTGGCCGTCTCATGCCCACTCAGGAAGGTGCCCAGAAGAGTTGCAACCCTAACGCTTACCCTCCTCGTCAGGAACCCTACCCTAGCACTGTCCCTAACAGGCGGGGTACCCGTCCTTACTCTACCAGCTTGCAAAAATGCACGCCAAACCTGGGAGCCAGGGCCTTAAATAGGCTCTGCCTGACCCAAGATGGTTGCTGGAGTCACATGGGGTGGCAGCATCCAATACGATAGCTTCTCCAGTGACCCAGGAAACCATAGAGGAACCCTGTTCTTCTTGACTTCCTCTCCAACAACAGTGCTGCTGCGAAAGAGCGCCTCCAGCAGTGGAGAAAGTAGACTGCACCTGCCTTTATGTGCCATGGAATCCCCTGAAGGCACATGTAATGGGCTCATTTCTAACAAGCCCCTTTCATTTGTTGCACTAATACTCTCATCTTCCTGGCTTCACAGAAGTCTGTTTGCCATGTTGAAAGTAGACAACGAGCAGCCGGACGGGGTATTTTCAGAAAGTCCTTCTACCTGTAGAATGGAGGAAAGTTTGACAGACCCGCCACTGCCCAAAGCCCAACTCCATCCCTCTGACACTTTAGCCTGGGAGGTTCCCTCGGTAGGACGTTCTACATAGCCATCTGCCGGCAGCTTTAGACTTCATGTGCTGTACATGGGTGCATTTGCTCATGCAGCGTAAAAACTAGACATGTGCACTGACAAAAAATTTGTGTGTTTTAGTTTTATTCATTTTTTCGGAAATTCGAAAATTCGGAAATTCAGAAAATCGAAAATTCGGATTTTCTAATGTCCGAATTTCCAAATTTTTGAATTTTTGGATTTCTGAATCCTCGGATTTGGGAAATTTCGAATTTTCAGATTTCCGAATTTTCGAATTTCGAATTTCCGAATTTTCAAATTTCTGTTTTCAAATTTTTCAATTTCTGGATTTCCGGATTTCTGAATTTTTTCGAATTTCCGGATTTCTGAATTTTCGCATTTCGAATTCCGAATTTTCGGAATTCCAAAATTCGGAAATAAAAAAATTTGAAAATTTGAAAATCTGAAAAAAGAAAGAAAATCAGTAAAATTCAAATGAATAACTAACTATTAAATTATAGGTATTGGAATTTCCTTTCAAATTTAGCTGTTTGTGAACGTAACGAATACAAATTTATCTGAAGTAACTAAGAATTATCCGAAATAACGAATGCTGCATCTAAACAAATGGAATGGAACAAATGAATAATAAATAACAATAATAAAAAGATTTTATTATTATTGTTATTTAATATTATTTGATCTTTACGTTCCATTCGTTTAGATATGGTATATCAGATAATTCGTAACTTTGTATAAATTTGTACCCGTTACGTTCACAGCTAAGTTTAAAAGGAAATCCAATAACTATAATTTAATATTCATTATTAGTTAGTTATTATTTCAGATTTTCGGGTTTTCGAATTTTCAGATTTTCATTCTTTTGAATTTTCAGATTTTCATTCTTATTCTTGGATTTTCAAATTTCCAAATTTTAGAATTTTTTGAATATTCGAATTTCCGAATTTCCGAAATTTTGAATTTCCGAAATTTCGAATTTCTGAACTTCCGAACTCGAATTTTCGAATTTCTGAATTTCTGAAATTTCAAACTTCCGAAATTTCGAATTTCCGAAATTTCGAAATTCTGAATTTCCGAAATTCAGAATTTTCGGAAATTTGAAAATTCGGAAATTTGAATTTCGTAAATTCAAAATTTGTAATTTCTGAATTTCGGAAATTCGAAATATCAGAAATTCGTTATTTCGGAAATTTCGGATATTTGTTATTTCGGAAATTCGTAATTTCGGATATTCGGAAATTCGAAATTCGGAAATTCGAAATTTTGGAAATTCGTTATTTCGGAAATTTTGAAATTCGTAATTTCGGATATTCGGAAATTCATAATTAACGAATTTGTCAAAATTCATTAAAAACCGAATTCGGAAGGAAACGAGTTGCACATGTCTAGTAAAGACGCCGCGTATCTCTGGTGCCCGGGATGTCCTGGAGCTGTGTACAGACGTTCATAGACATGAATAGGTGATGGTGGCTGTAAGCAACTCTGCACCAGAATTTGTGTAAAGAAGTGCATGGTATCGTGTAACCACTCTTCATATGTACAGATATGTCTGCCGCTGAGAGATGTCACCTCCATGACGAAGGAGAAGACAGCCCGACTCATCCCCAATGCCATCCAGATCAGCACCGAGAGCGAGAAGGTATCTATGTACTACCAGCCTGGAATGTTAGGAGGGGTTTGCTCTATTACGCCTGTGTATAATCTACAATAAGCATGTGTGTGGAGCTGTTCAGAGGAGCTTACACTCCATAATGTCCTCACCACAGTCACACACTACCATTATACATTTATATAGCTCTGAAATATACCACAGTGCTGTACAGAGAACACCGAGCCAGTCACATCAGTCTCTGCGCCAGAGGAGCTTACACTCTAATGTCTCCTCCACGGTCACACACCATTATTATACATACAGTTAGGTCCATACATATTTGGACACAGGCAGGATTTTAATACTTTTAGCTCTGTAGGCCATCAGAATAAAATGAAAACAAAACAATCCAAATGAATTTGAAGTGCAGACTTTTAGCTTTAATTCAAGGGGTTGAACACAAATATCAAGTACAAATTTTAGGAACTGCAACCATTTTTATACACAGCCCCCCCCCCCCCCATTTTCAGGGGCTCAAATGTAATTGGACAAACGAGTATAATCATAAATAAAATTTTATTTCATTTTAAATATTTTGTTGAGAATCCTTTACTGGCAATGGCTGCCTGAAGTCTGGAACCCATGGGCATTACCAAAGACTGGGTTTCCTCCTTTCTGATTCTTTGCCAGGCTTTAACTGCAGCTGTCTTCAGCTGTTCTTTGTTGGTCTTTCTGCCTTTAGTTTTCTTCCTTCAGTAAGTGAAATGCTCAATTGAGTTGAGATCAGGTGATTGACGTGGCCATTGCAGAATATTCCACTTCTTTTCCTTCAAAATCTCCTGGGTTGCTTTTGCAGTATGTTGTGGATCATTGTCCATCTGTACCGTGAAGCGCCGTCCAATCACTGCAGAATTCATCTGGCTGCTTCTGTCTTCTGTCCCATATCAATAAACACCAAACATGCCATCACATTGCAAGCTCCACCATGTGACCACAGATGACGTTGTGTGCTTTGGATCATGAGCTCTTCCAAGCCTTCTCCACACTTTTTTCTTCCTGTCATTCTGGTTCAGATTAATCTTAGTTTCATCCATCCAAAGAATGCTTTTCCAGAAATGGTCTGGCTTTTTTAGATGTTTTTTTAGCAACGTCTAATCCTGGCTTTTCTCTTCTTCAGGCTTATGAACGGTTTGCACCTTGTGGTGAACCCTCTGTATTTGCTCTTGTGAAGTCTTCTCTTGATTGTAGACTTTGACAATGATAGGCCCACCTCCTGGAGAGTGTCCTTCCCTTGTCTGGATGTTGTGAATGAGTTTTTCTTTACCATAGAGAGGATCCTGCGATCACCCACCACCAGGGCTTTTTTTCTCAGGGAATAGGTGTAGGAACTCCCTCATTTTCGAATCACCCCTTGCCTCCGCCCCTACCCACCTCTGAGCACTGACCATGGGTTCCACCCCCTACCAACCTCCCAGTACCCTCTCTTCCAGAGAATACAGAACCAAGTAATTTGTATAGAATTTGACACTAACAAGAAAAGCAATAAAATAGATCCCCTGCAGCCAACAACAATAGACAACCCCCATTCAATAACATACCCCCAGCAACAATAGACCCCCACTAGCAATAATAGATCTCCCATACACCAGCAACAATAGACCTCTCCCCCTTCCAGCAACAAGTAACCCCCCTCCTACAACAATAGATCCTCCACCAGCAACAAAAAACCTCCCCAGCAACACTAGACCCCCCACAACAATAGATCCCCCAGCGACCATAGATCCCCCAGCAGCCAGCATCAGTAGTCCCTCCAGCATACTATAGTACCCCTCGTCATTACATAAATTCTGTGCTGGAGGTGCCAGGACTGCGTTACCCCGCGTTCCCGCTGAAAAAAATCCCTGCCCACCACCGTTATCTTCTGTGGACTGGACGGCCTTTTTATGTTGCTGAGCTCACCAGTTCGTTCTTCTTTCCTCAGAATGCACCAAAGTGTTGATTTGGCCACTCCCTGCTGCTATCTCTCTGAAAGATTAGTTTAATTTTTGTAGCCTTATAATGGCCTGTTTCATTTTCCTCTCCTTTGAACGCATGATGTAGGTTCACAGCAATAGATTCCAAATGCAAATACCACACTTAGAATCAACTCCAGACCTTTTACCTGCCTAACTCATGAAGAAATAATGCAGGAGTAGCCCACACCTGGCCATGAAACACCTTTTGATTCAATTGTCCAATTACTTTTGATCCCTTGAAAAGAGGAATGGCTATTCTTAAGGAGCTGTAATTCCTAAACCCTTCCTCCAATTTGGATGTACATACCTCAAATTAAACCTGAGAGTGTGCACTTTCAGCCCATATCCATTATAGAACAATAGCTTGAATATGTTTTGGTAAATACCTAAAAAAAAAAGAAATTGTGCCTGTGTCCAAATATATATGGACCTAACTGTATATATAACTCTGACATATACCGTAGTGCTTAACAAAAAACACATATTATTATTATGATTAATTGATATGGCTCTGACATATACTGCAGTGCTGTACATAGAGCACTAAACCAGTCACATCATTGTCTGCACCAGAGGAGCTTACACTCGAATGTTCCCACCACAGTCACACACTATTATTATTATACATTTACATAGCTGTGACATATACAGCAGCACTGTACAAAGAACACTGAGCCAGTCTCTGCACCAGAGGAGCTTACACTCTAATGCCCCCCACAGTCACACACTATTATTATACATATATATAACTCTGACATATACCGTAGTGCTTTACAAAAAACACATATTATTATTATTGTAAATTGATATAGCTCTGACATATACCGCAGTGCTGTACAGAGAACACTGAGCCAGTCACATTAGTTTCTGCACCAAAGGAGCTTACACTCTAATGTCCCCCCAACAGTCACACACTTGTTCACACTTGCTCAAAATACTGACGCTTATCAAACGCTCCTATAGCGTTAATGCGTGTTAATAGGTGCGGTTGATAAGCTTTTAATGAGAATTAAAAACGCTCCCCCCCAAACTCCCTATGTAGGTTTTGCGGCGCAGTTAACAAGCGCTTTTGGCTTGTTAAAACCGCACCACAAACACCTACAATAGCTGGTTGCTAAGGAGCATGCCGGAGAAGCCGGCCGCTGCGTCCTTAACAACTGATGAGTCATCAGCTGTCAGTGGGCTTCCCCGGTAAAAAAAAAAAAAACAGCATGGGGTCCCCCACCCCCAGTCCATACAAGCACCTTTGAGTCTGGTATGAATTTTAGGGGAAATAAGAAGAAAAATAATTTGTTGCCCCCCCCCCCATTCTCTGGAAGTTTTCTTGCAGTGCTTAGCTCCTGTGTGACTTTGCAGTCTTGTACACTCAAATCGCCTCCCCTATTATTCATTTTATGAAACCCTTCTACTCTGTGTATGGGCTTGTTCGCACATGTTGATCATTTGAATGCATTCATTATCTCAATACTTTGTTGTGTCAGATTATGAATATTTTGTTGAAAATGTCCTCCTCTTCCTCGCAGTACTTCCTCACATCTTTTGCCGCCAGAGACAGAAGCTTCCTCAACATGTTCCGCATGTGGCAGAATGTTCTCCTGGATAAGGTAAGCCATTCCCCCAACTTCAAGGTCCCGTTCTTCTGGCCTTTGACCCACCAAGGTAGAGCCACCACGAAACTTCTCTGTTCCCTGACACTTCTCCTCCAAGAACAAGACTCCATCTTTCAGTGAGAGTTGTGTCCATCTGCTAAGGAGGCTTCCATAAATGAGAATTCAGAGATAAGCTCAATGTCAATGTGTTGCTAGTTTTAGATTGTGTTCTCCTATCTCTGTTACGTGTCTCTCTGTCTTCAGAGTGGTATTAAACCCCAAAAACAAAAATGTAACTGTTTCAGATGGTCCATTGCCACTTGCCGACCGCAATACGTATATATATGTTGCGGTTTGCAAGTGGTTTACCAGGGTTATGGCTGAAGCTATCACCCTTAACCCCACTTCTTATTTTCAGCTGCCGATTCTCTTACTCATGAAAGCGGTCCGGGCGGCTAATTAGTCTCTGGATCGCTTTCAGAAGCAGTTGGAGGGGTCGTCCACCCCCTCCCGCCACTCGCCAGTGTTTCTCAGGCTTTAAGCTTTTTACTGGCGACCCCCGGAAACAGTCCAACGGTTTTCACTGCTGGCCATCAATGGCGGCCAGTGCTCAATATTTTGGGGAGGGCGGCAAACCAACAATAACCCCCCCCCCCCACACACACACACTCTCGGGAGACGTGTATGGGCTGGGGTTTACTCCAACAGTCCAGGAGGATCCCGCTATATGACTTCTTCCCGCACCTCTGGGTCACCACCAGTGTGTCATTCACCATCTGCTCCACCAGGACCGGTACCAGTGAGCCGACCCACAGCTCCTGCCCGGCCTCAGCCTCCATGCTCGCTTCAGTTTCCGGTCCTAAGACTCCCTGGCCAATCGGGTCTAAGGACCTGCTTCCTGATTGGCTGGGAGAAGAATCAGGAAGACAATAGCGAATATTAATTCACTATTTTTGGACTGCACATTTTTATCAATTTTTTTTTGTTTTTTTTCTGTTTTGCATTTGATGAGCACATTGGTTTATTGTAGCACATGCTGGCATTTGTATGTGCCTGTTCGTTTGATTTTTTGGATTGCGCATCTTTATTAGTTATACACGTTTATGGACTGAATATTTAGGTTTTTTTTTTAGATGCAGCACCTTTTCTTTTATACATGTATTTGACATATTTATATATATATGCACTGTTTTTGCTTGTTTATTGGGTTTAGCGCAGATATCCTGCCATACATTAATTCACTACTGTCAAACAACTGGGTAGGCTTGGGGCGCAGTGCTGTGCGCCCCGAGCCCACCCTTTTTTGAAGCCAATTAAAGCCTCAGGTTCTAATCATGTGCTTCAAAAAAAAAAATAACCATTGGAATCAATGCGTCTGGCGCCCTGCATGCAGATTAGGGGCCGGGCACATGGATTATGGATGGCCGCTCCTTATGGACGGGCCGCTACTGCTAGCCATAGAGGTGAACAGAAACCAGATCTCCTCTGATCACCTTTATGATCTTGGAGGACCGGAGCGACATCATGACCCCACTTCCGGTTTAGGATGGAAGTAAACAAATCATCTTTTGATCTTTTGTTTTCAAAGTTAGAGGAGAGATTTGGGGTCTTATATAGACCTGTCATCCCTTATTTTTATTACTAGGGATGTTTACGTTCCTTGTAATAGAAATAAAAGTGAGAAAAAAAGCAAAATTTAAGTGCTCCCCAACCCTCAGTGATCGCACGCAGAAGCAAACAGTTTGCAGCACACATGTGAGGTATCGGCACGAACGTTAGAACGAGAGCAATAATTCTAGCACTAGACCTCCTCTGGAACTCTAAACATTTAACCTGTAAAGATTTTTAGAGTGTTGCCTATGGGGATTTTTAAGTACCGTAATTTGGTGCCATTCCACAAGCGTGCGCAATTTTAAAGCATTACTCGGCGTAACATCATCTTTCATATTTTACAAAAATTGTGTTATATACCGTATATTGTGTTTTTTTTTATTCAATAAAGTGTATTTTTCCCCAAAAAATGTAACTTGAAAAACTGCTGCGCAAATGCTGTGTGACATAAGAAATTGCAACGACCGCCATTTTATTCTCTAGGGTCTCTGCTAAAAAAAATTATATATATATAATGTTTGGTGGTTCTAAGTAATTTTTAGCAAAAAAAAATGCTGATTTTAACCTGTAAACAAAAAGTGTCAGAATAGACCTGGTCCTGAGGTTTTTTGGGGCAAGTGTACAGTAGCACGCCCACAACTGGGTAAGGCCACATGCACACTAGTGCTTAGGTTCATGTACGTCACATCCCAATGTTTTCAGTCCCCCCCCTTTATTCTAGCATGCCCCCTCCCCCACTCCTGACCCATACCAGGCCACATATTGAGGATATCCTGCCAGGGCACCCCCCCTGGCAAAGCACCTTGTCCCCATGTTGATGAGGTCAAGAACCCATACCTCCCAACTTTCTGAGATGGGAACGAGGGACACCTATTAGCAAAAGTATGTAGGCATAGGATACGCCCCCTGCCATGCCCCCGTCCGCCCACCGCTGCAAAAATTAAAAGCCAGCAGCTGCACATACTGCAATTGTATTAAAAAAATAAAAAAATTGTTTAAACCCACAAGTGTTTTTTTTTTTACCACTACTATTCCTTTATATTACTATTCCTTTATATTACTATTCCTTTATATTACTATTCCTTTATATTGGCTTTTGGAATTTATAAATGTAGCAATCTAGAGAGTGGATGACAGGTTTAGCGCTGGGAAACACTTTTTGATAGAAAAATAGTGCATTTAAATACATCTATATAGATCAGACCAAAATGAGGGACAAATGAGGAGGAATGAGGGACAGAGGGACATTGCTCCAAATCAGGGACAGTCCCTCAAAATCAGGGACAGTTGGGAGCTATGAGAACCTCTTCCCCACAACTCAGAGCCCAGACACACCCCCCCCCCCCATTTTAATAAGTAGGGAGTATATAGTATCCCTACTCATTGACTAAAAAAAAGTAAAGTAAAGACATGTGTACACTTTGACAAATCCTTTATTTAAAAAAAAAAAATGTTCCACAATGTAAATTCATGTGGCGAAGAGTAAAGGGGGGGGGGGGGGGGGGGGGGCTTTATTTTTAAGGCCTGCCAGGCTATGTACTGAGATAAGGGTCTGGTTTTTGTTAAGAACCCCACTCCTTTTTTTCTTTTTATTTGCCTGGAGTTCACCCTTGAAATCCATACCAGGCACAATGGTCTTGTTGACAGAGAAAAAACTTTTTTTTTTTTACTGTCCTAAATGAGCTCTAGTTATTCATGTAATGAACACTAGAGGGAGCGAGATCTCTGATTGTGATCCAATGTCCAATTCACAAATCCGAGGTGGGATAGACCTGATAAAATGTCACTCATAATTGTATATAATGAATATAATTATAAGAGCTCTCAATTTATAGATAGTTTTCGTAAGAGCTCTTCATATTATATATAATACTGATTTATACCATAAGAACACTTCATGTTATACAATCAGGTCCATAAATATTGGGACATCGACACAATTCTAATCTTTTTTTTCACCAGCGTCTGGTGATGTCTATGTGTTCCAGACTTCAGGCTGTAATTGACTGCAAAGGATTTGCAACCAAGTATTAAAAAGTGAAAGTTTGATGGGTGATTGTTAATCTGTGCCATTACTTTTAGTCCCTTAAAAAGTGGGAGGCACATATACAAACTGTTGTAATTCCCACACCGCAGTTAAAGCACATCTTGTTCGTTTCATTTCAAATCCATTGTGGTGGTGTATAGAGCCAAAAAGATTAGAATTGTGTCGGTGTCCCAATATTTATGGACCTGACTGTATATTCACAATGGATGACTAGGGCACCCGTTAAGATAGTGGTCTCAAACTGTGGCCCAGAGGCTAGATGTGACCCGTTGCCTCTCTCCGGCCCTTGGGGCACTATTCCATCCACAGTTGACACCAATGATGGGGCACTATTCCTCCCACTGATACCAACAATGGAGCACTATTCCTCCCACTGATACCAACAATGGGGAACTATTCCTCCCACTGATACCAACAATGGGGAACTATTCCTCCCACTGATACCAACAATGGGGAACTATTCCTCCCACTGCTACCAAAAATGGGGCACTATTACTTCCACTGATACCAAAGATGGGGCACTATTACTTCCACTGATACCAATGATGAGGCACTAGTCCTTCTACTGATATCAACAACGGGGCACCATTTCTCCCACTAAAACTAATGATGAGGCCTTCCACTGATATCAACAATGGGGTACTATTCCTCCCACTGATACCAATGATGGGGCACCATTCCTCCCACTGATATCAATGATGGGGCACTATTCCTCCCACTGACACCAATGATGAGGCACTATTCCTCACACTGACACCAATGATGGGGCACCATTCCTCCCACTGACACCAATGATGGGGCACTATTCCTCCCACTAAAACCAATGATGGAGCACTATTTACTCCATCTGACGCTGGGACATTTTCTACTTCCACTGACCACAATCTGACCCCCCAAGTCTGAAAGACAATAAACTGACCCTTTGTTTATAAATTTTGGGGGCCCTGCTTTAAAAATATATAAAATCCCAAGGAACCCCAGTCTAAACTGTAAAAAATGTAAATAGAAAACTCAGAGCCTGGGCCTATGCACACAACCACCTTGTTTAAATTAGCTTCACATCAGAAGCCTTCCATAACATCAGAAGTCTCCCCATCATATCAGAGTCCCCACCTTCCGTGTTAGAGGTCCCCATCATGTCAAAGCCCCCCCTAAACATCAGAGGCCCCTATACACGATTGTCCCCCTTCCCATCATATTAGAGCCTCCCATCACACCAGGGTTCCCCATCATCCCCAGCCCTTCCCTGGATCACAGAGTCCTCCCAATCTTCTCCCATCCAGGGCAAATTAGGTCTCATACTCGTAGCACCCCAGGTGAACCCAAATGGAGCCCTGGTTGGGAAACACTGGACTAGACAACAAATCGGTGCTTACAGGTAGAGGAAATGCACATGTGTATTGTATGCAAATATCAGGTCATCTTAAACTGGAACTACACCCTTTTCTCCTTTACAGCCATAGAAGCTGCCATCTTATCCTCTATTTGATCTACAGTTGCCACGATGCTGCACATGTGATCAGTTATGACACCAGCCATTTGATGGCTTGAGAGTTCAGTTGAGAGCACAAGCGACTGTGACAGTTATCATTCATGGCATGCCTTAAATGTAAATGTTTTGGGAAACAGTTAAATTGTTGGGTTTCATTTTGCATTAAAGAGTCAGTACCCCAAATTTATTATATCGATGTTTGGTAGATGCTGGAGACTTCCTCCTGATGCTCTCCTCTATCTCTCAGGGACTCGTTTGATGTGATGCTGGATATGAATACAGTACCTTTTGATGGGATCTCTCCATCCATGATGGATTTTTATTTATTTTATATTATTGGGAATGTAACAGAAGGTGTCAGAACACAGAAAGGTGGACAGGAACAGCCTGAACTCCCACCAGGACCCAACAGAGTCAGGAATAATGGATGGGAGATCTCGCTGTTGTAATATTCAAGACATATGTGAAGCCCAGGGTTGACTCACCCCACCAGGCTCAATCTGTAACTAAAATATCAAATTTGGGTGGATTGTTCCTTTAGGATTAAAAAAAAATATATTCTATGTCCATTTTATGGTAAAAGCTGCTACAAAGATCGATGCTCTACAAGTTCCTACAATTCTTTGATGAACAAATTGTTGACTTACAATTGCCCTTTTGTCAGGAATGTCTTTTATCAGCAGAAATCCCTGGTTCTCTCTACTGCGTTGTTAAGGGTGGATGGCTTGGGAGTTGGTCTGTGACCTTCGTATATCAGGCGCTCTTTGGTTTCAGAATATCATGTCTTTTATGTTGTTAGTTCAAACACACGAGAGGTTAAGTACATTGAGGTTAAAGTTTACTGGTGGGATTGCAAGCCACTAGGTGCTACAGGTCACCAGAGCAAACAAAGGGGATTGCTACAGGTAACTGGAGCATAGAAGGGGGTACTACAGGTCACCAGAGCAAACATGGGGGCAAGGGGGCCACTACAGGCCATTCGAACAAACAGGGGGGAGGGGCACTACAGGTCAACAGAGCAAATAAGGGGATTACTAAAGGTCATCAGAACAAACAAGGGGGTCACTACAGATCATCAGAACAAATAGGAGGGCCACTACAGGTCACCAGAGAAACAAGGGGGTGCTACAAGTCACCAGAGCAAACAAGGGGGTCACTATAGGTCATCAGAACAAATAATGGCGCAGATACATGTCATCAGAACAAACAAGGGGTCCACTACAGGTCATCAGAGCAAACAAGAGGGCAGCTACAGATCACCAGAGCAAATAAGGGGACCACTACAGGTCATTCGAACTAACAGGGGGGCCACTACAGGTCAACAGAACAAATAAGGGCATCACTACACGTCATCGGAACAAACAGGGGGGCCACTACAGGTCACCAGAGAAACAAGGGGGCACTATAGGTCATCAGAACAAACAAGGGGACCACTACAGGTTACCAGAGCAAACAAGAGGACCACTGCAGGTCATCAGAACAAACAAGGTGGCCACTAAAGGTCACCAGAACAAACAAGGTGGCCACTACAGGTTACCAGAGCAAACAAGAGGACCACTGCAGGTCATCAGAACAAACAAGGTGGCCACTACAGGTTACCAGAGCAAACAAGAGGACCACTGCAGGTCATCAGAACAAACAAGGTGGCCACTACAGGTTACCAGAGCAAACAAGAGGACCACTGCAGGTCATCAGAACAAACAAGGTAGCCACTACAAGTCACCAGAGCAAACAAGAGGACCACTGCAGGTCATCAGAAAAAACAAGGTGACCACTACAGGTTACCAGAGCAAACAAGAGGACCACTGCAGGTCATCAGAACAAACAAGGTGGCCACTACAGGTTACCAGAGCAAACAAGAGGACCACTGCAGGTCATCAGAACAAACAAGGTGGCCACTACAGGTTACCAGAGCAAACAAGAGGACCACTGCAGGTCATCAGAACAAACAAGGTGGCCACTACAGGTTACCAGAGCAAACAAGAGGACCACTGCAGGTCATCAGAACAAACAAGGTAGCCACTACAAGTCACCAGAGCAAACAAGAGGACCACTGCAGGCCATCAGAACAAACAAGGTGGCCACTACAGGTTACCAGAGCAAACAAGAGGACCACTGCAGGTCATCAGAACAAACAAGGTGGCCACTACAGGTTACCAGAGCAAACAAGAGGACCACTGCAGGTCATCAGAACAAACAAGGTGGCCACTACAGGTTACCAGAGCAAACAAGAGGACCACTGCAGGTCATCAGAACAAACAAGGTGGCCACTACAGGTTACCAGAGCAAACAAGAGGACCACTGCAGGTCATCAGAACAAACAAGGTGGCCACTACAGGTTACCAGAGCAAACAAGAGGACCACTGCAGGTCATCAGAACAAACAAGGTGGCCACTACAGGTTACCAGAGCAAACAAGAGGACCACTGCAGGTCATCAGAACAAACAAGGTGGCCACTACAGGTTACCAGAGCAAACAAGAGGACCACTGCAGGTCATCAGAACAAACAAGGTAGCCACTACAAGTCACCAGAGCAAACAAGAGGACCACTGCAGGTCATCAGAAAAAACAAGGTGACCACTACAGGTTACCAGAGCAAACAAGAGGACCACTGCAGGTCATCAGAACAAACAAGGTGGCCACTACAGGTTACCAGAGCAAACAAGAGGACCACTGCAGGTCATCAGAACAAACAAGGTGGCCACTACAGGTTACCAGAGCAAACAAGAGGACCACTGCAGGTCATCAGAACAAACAAGGTGGCCACTACAGGTTACCAGAGCAAACAAGAGGACCACTGCAGGTCATCAGAACAAACAAGGTAGCCACTACAAGTCACCAGAGCAAACAAGAGGACCACTGCAGGCCATCAGAACAAACAAGGTGGCCACTACAGGTTACCAGAGCAAACAAGAGGACCACTGCAGGTCATCAGAACAAACAAGGTGGCCACTACAGGTTACCAGAGCAAACAAGAGGACCACTGCAGGTCATCAGAACAAACAAGGTGGCCACTACAGGTTACCAGAGCAAACAAGAGGACCACTGCAGGTCATCAGAACAAACAAGGTGGCCACTACAGGTTACCAGAGCAAACAAGAGGACCACTGCAGGTCATCAGAACAAACAAGGTGGCCACTACAGGTTACCAGAGCAAACAAGAGGATCACTGCAGGTCATCAGAAAAAACAAGGTGGCCACTACAAGTCACCAGAGCAAACAAGGGGAGCACTACAAGTCATCAGAACAAACAAGGGGGAATCTAATCACTAGGGGAGAAGGGACTAGAGAAATGCTTCCCCCTGCCTGCAGCAGACTGATGGCATAATCTCTGCCTGGGTAAAGTCATTGGACTGGAGCTCAAGGATGGCTTTTTAATGGTAAAATGTGGAAATTTTTGTGCATACTGTTGCTGTACATTGTGTCATGTCAGGAATTTATTCATGCAAATGTATTAAGTTACAAAGTCCACTTTAAGTAGCATGCAGACAAGGACATATGTCTTGATGAAGGATGGAGGCTGTCAGCACATGGGGCGTCTGTTCCCCAGGGAGTTAGAAATTAAACTATTTGTCTTCCTCCTTCCTCATCTCTCTCAGCACCTTCCATCGTTCAGTATGGTGGACAGAGATTTGTATCCTGTACACATTTCGCAGAGACGATGTATACACAGAGCCCAGAACTGGGTGATATTTCGATCATTTACTATATGTACAGGGCTGGCAGACTCCTGGTATGTCCTTGAATGTCCACCCTTTTCATAACATTTGAAGGCATGCTCCAGCGCCTTTAAATGTTATTTCACCCTCCCTTTGTCTTGATGACCATTGAAAATAGCACAGAAAGTCATTGAAAATCCAGTGCAAGGGGTTGAAGCACCAACATGTACGCTATATTGCCTCCACCCTAAACTCGCTCATCCATGTCTTCATGGACCTTGCTTTGTGCACTGGTGCGCAGTCATGTTGGAACAGGAAGGGGCCATCCCCAAACTGTTCCCACAAAGTTGGGAGCATGAAATTGTCCAAAGTGTCTTGGTATGCTGACGCCTTAAGAGTTTCCTTCACTGGAACCAAGGGGCCAAACCCAACCCCTGAAAAACAACCCCACACCATAACCCCCCCTCCACCAAATGATTTGGACCAGTGCACAAAGCAAGGTCCATAAAGACACGGATGAGTGAGTTTGGGGTGGAGGAACTTGACTGGCCTGCACAGAGTTCTGACCTCAACCCGATAGAACACCTTTGGGTTGAATTAAAGCGGAGACTGTGAGCCAGGCCTTCTTGTCCTGACCCAATACTTTTGGCAATATAGTGTATCTATTATCCTCAATAAAAAGACAGACAAGTAACAAGCGACAGTTGAGGGCCTGCTGCTCTTCCTCAAACCACATGTACAAGTGAAGAAGGATAGAAGCCCTAAACTCTTGCATGCTGCATGTGTAGCGCTACCCTTGCAAGGGCCGCTGGTTTTGTGTCCCAGGTTCTCTTCTTGCTAGTGCAACCACAGCCAAGCAAACAGCAGCTTCCACATTTCTGACACAGAAAACAGTCTAGGAGAGGGTCCTCCAAAGGGTCAGTTTACTGTCCTTCAGACTTTAGGGAAAACTGTAATGGTACCATTGATCTATGAAGAAGGAACTACTGCCCAGATCCCAAAAATTGAATACAAAATAGAGCAAGTTCCTCTGTGGGACTTTGAAAGGCAGAAATTCCTTGACAAATGAGTGTTTAGAAAATATATGTGTATTTTATTAGAAAAGTTAAACATGGATATATGACTTTACTGAAAAGTCACTGTGGCCAGTGGGGGTAGAAAATGTCCACCATCAGTGAGAATAAACATGGCCTCATGGTTGGTGGTCGGTAGGAGGAGGAATAGTGCCCCATCATTGGTATCAGTGGGAGGAGTAGTGCCCCGTTATTGGTGTCAGTGGAAGAAATAGTGGCCCATTGTTAGTGGCCAAACTTTTCAAACAAAGGGTCAGTTTACTGTCTTTCAAACTTTAGGGGGGCTGGATTGTGGCCAGTAAGGGTAAAAAATGTCCCAGGCCCATCATCAGTGAGAATAAACATGGCCTTAGGATTGGTGTTCAGTAGGAGGAAGAATAGTGCCCCATCGGTGTCAGTGGGAGGAATAGTGCCTCATCATTGGTATTAGTGGGAGGAATAGTGCCCCATCGGTGTCAGTGGGAGGAATAGTGCCTCATCATTGGTATTAGTGGGAGGAATAGTGCCTCATCATTGGTATTAGTGGGAGGAATAGGGTATATCTTCTTCTTATTGGATGTTCTTAGCATAGTTTCTTAGCATAGGATTAAATGTCTTTAGGGTACTTTCTCTTCTTATCAAATGTTTGCAGACTCGATGTCACGGAACCTCAGAACGGGGAGGTTCCTATGTAAACAAGCCATTTCCCTGTTCTGGCTTGTGTCATGACAGAGATCACCGTTCCCTGTCATCAGGAGCAGTGATTGATGACATGTGACTTCAAGCCCACCCCCCCACAGTTAGAATCACTCCCTAGGACACACTTAACCCCTTCATTGCCCCCTAGTGGTTAACCCCTTTCCTGCCAGTGTCATGTACACAGTAATCAGTGCATTTTTATAGCACTGATCGCTAAATAAATGACAATGGTCCTGAAATAGTGTCAAAAGTGTCCGATGTGCCCGCCATAATGTCGCTGTCATGATAAAAATCGCAGATCACCGCCGTTACTAATAAAAAAAAATCAATAATAAAAATGCCATAAAACTATCCCCTATTTTGTAGACGCTATAAATTTTGCGCAAACCAATCAATATACGCTTATTGCGATTTTTTTTTACCAAAAATATGTAGAAGAATACATATCGGCCTAAACTGAGAAAAAAATGTGTTTTTTTGTATATTTTTGGAGAATATTTATTATAGCAAAAAGTAAAAAATATTTCGCTTTTTTCAAAATTTTCGCTCTTTTTTTGTTTATAGCGCAAAAAATAAAAACTGCAGAGGTGATCAAATACTACCAAAAGAAAGCTCTATTTGTGGGGAAAAAAAGGACATCAATTTCGTTTGGGTGCATCGTCACACGACTACGCAATTGTCAGTTAAAGCGACGCAGTGCCGTATCGAAAAGAATGGCCTGGTCATTAAGGGGGTAAATTCTCCTGGGGCTGAAGTGGTTAAAGCGGTGTCCTTCGCTGGTTTTACTTAAAAGTCAACTCAAACTGTTACCACGCGGTGTTTGGAATCAAGGGTCGTCTAGAAACATCTACCCCGGGAACTGTGGGGGCAGCACTGGTACACGTCAGATTGTAATGTGAGGACTGCGGGAAAGGTGCAGATCTCCTTTGAGGGATCAAAAAGGATGTCAATTTTGTTTGGGTGCAACGTCGCACGACCGCGCAATTGTCAGTTAAAGCGACGCTGTGCCGATTTGCAAAAAAGTGCTCTGGTCAGGAAGGGGGTAAAATCCTCCGGGGCTGAAGTGGCTAAAGAAGAAGAGAATTGTGCGCTGCATTTCGAGATTTCATAATTTGCCGCGACACGAATGTCAATCCTCCATTACGAATGCAAGTTTACAAGACCGACCGCTTCCGGCTCGTCCTTGCTTCCGAGAAATGCGTGTTTGTACTTTGGACTTTTGTCCGACGGACTTGTGTACACACACTCAAGAAAATCCGATGATTGTCCGATGGAGCGCACAAACGGTGGAAAATCCGATCGTGTGTAGGAGGCTTTAGTCCTTAAGTAGTTGATAATCAGAAAATCACATTGGGCACATATTGAACAAAATGGAAAAGATGTTATTGATGACTTTTGTGCAGAGATAGAGATAGATAGATAGATAGATAGATAGATAGATAGATAGATAGATAGATAGATAGATAGATAGATAGATAGATAGATAGATAGATAGATTAGATTAGATTGTAAGCTCTTCTGAGCAGGGCCCTCTTAATCCTATTGTATTGTATTGTATTATAACTGTATTGTCTCCCTTTTATATTGTAAAGCGCTGCGTAAACTATTGGCGCTATATAAATCCTGAATAATAATAATAATAGATAGATAGATAGATAGATAGATAGATAGATAGATAGATAGATAGATAGATAGATAGATAGATAGATAGATAGATAGAGAGAAAGAGAGACAGACAGACAGACAGACAGACAGACAGACTGATAGATAGATAGATCTTCGTTGCAGAGACCGGTAGCTTAGCTACATAAACAGAGCTCATCGATTGAAGTTAAACCTGTTTTTCTGTGTCATTAGAATAGTCATTCCTCCCTGAATGCCGCTCACCTTTCCCATACCATATACAGAAGCCGCACGGTTTGGCTGCTACCAGGCAGAGCTATAGAAAGTTTATCCGGCACATTGTCTTCTGAATTCTATCTCTCGCTGTGACTACGCCAGGTACACAGAAACCGATCGTCGCTCAGCCCACATTATTTCCGATGGGCAAACATCGAGAGAAGAAGAACCAGACTGTCCGACCAGATCCTGAACTGTGCAGGTTGGATTCTACAAAGTGGCTCCAGGTAATTGGACCAGTCAGGAAATTACTAATAATATGGCAGCCCTGTGAAAGTCACATCTTTACTCCGTTTACCTTTTAAGGCAAGGTTCACGCCTCGTGCGCATCGGGAATGTGCACAAAAATTGTGCTCGTTTTTTCTGACGCAGAGAAACGTGCTGCTCTTTAGCAGGCGCGTGTTCGGTGCCCTACACCCCGTGCCCGCGAACGCTCCATTGCACCTGTATGGTGTGAACCTAATGCTGTGTACACACGGGTGGACTTTTCGACCTGACTGGTCCGGCGGACGATTCGACTGTGTGTGGGCTTCATCGGACCTGCAGCGGACTTTTTCGGTCGAAAATCTGACGGACTTTAGATTTGGAACATGTTTCAAATCTTTCCGGCGGACTCAAGTCCGGTCGAAAAATCCGCTCGTCTGTATGCTAGTCCGACGGATGAAAACCGACGCTAGGACAGCTATTGGCTACTGGCTATCAACTTCCTTATTTTAGTCCGGTGTACGTCATCACGTACGAATCCGTCGGACTTTGGTGTGATCGTGTGTAGGCAAGTCTGTTCGTTGGGAAAGTCCGTCGGAAGTCCGCCAAAAGTCCGTCGGACCAGTCTGGTCGAAAAGTCCGCTCGTGTGTACGCGTCATAACGTGTCAAACTTTAAATGTGTGCGCACCCGCTAAACAACGACAAACTTCAGTCCCCCTATATTTTCCAGAAGTGATGCCGCGTACACACGATCGGAAATTCGGCCAGCAAAAGACCGATGTGAGCTTTTGGTCGGAAAATGCGACCGTGTGTATGCTCCATCGTACTTTCACTGGCTGAATTCCAGCCAGCAAAAGATTGAGAGCAGGTTCCCAATTTTTCGGTCGGAAAAAGTTCCTATCCGAAAATGCGATCGTCTGTAGCAACTCCGACGCGCAAAATCCCTACGCATGCTCGGAAACAATTCGACGCATGCTCGGAAGCATTAAACTTCATTTTCTCGGCTCGTCGTAGTGTTGTACATCACCACGTTCTTGACGGTCAAAAGTTCCGCAAACTTTCGTGTGACCGTGTGTATGCAAGGCAAGCTTGAGCTGAATTCCCTCGAAAAAGCCGTCATATCATTTTCTGACCAAAATCCCGATCGTGTGTACGCGGCATGATGATGATGCTTTAAAAGCCCCTACAGGTCATCGCTTTAGAGCTAACCATGAAAAATGCTCCTGGAATGATTGTTGTCGCTCTGACGTGGACTGCGATATAAAACATGAATATCATAAGTGATGTTTTCATGTGAAGGCGCCCCCCACAGGTATTACATTTACATTCGTGTGTGTTCAAAGATGGGAACGGGGTGAGTTTTTATGTACTTGGGTGTAACTTTATTTTTTTGCCTTTTTTTTTTTTACATTAACGAAAACTTTATTTATATCACATAGCAGATAAAAAATGTTCTTTAAGGAGACAAGATCTAAAAGACCCCAGATGTCTCACTTGCCTTCCATTGAAGCTAATGGGGTGCAGATTGCACTTCATTAGCTTTCACCAGAAACCGGAAGTGATGTTTTACATGTCGCTTCCGGGTTCATTCTAGCTAGGGAGGATCAGTAAAAGAATGTTCAGTGGTCTTCCTCCCCACCCCCCACCCAGCAACACCTACAATACAGGTGAAACAGCAGGGTCCGGAAGCATGGCGGGGGGTGGGGGCTAGCTCAAGGTGCACCCCCAGCACTCACCTCCGCCCTCTGCCTCTCTGCCCCCCCAACACTCACCTCCGCTTTCTGCACCCCCAACACTCACCTCCGCTCTCTGCCCCCCCAACACTCACCTCCGCTCTCTGCACCCCCAGCAGTCTCCTCCGCTTTCTGCACCCCCAGCACTTACCTCCGCTCTCTGCACCCCCAGCAAGTGATGGTTCCCTTCACCATGAACAGTGAAACAAAAACGGCCAATGCCTGGCCAATCCAACTGAAGTGCTGTAAGGTTACAGCGGAAACTGAACCTGATGCTTCAAAACAGGGGGCCTTCAGACGGTCCCTCTTTAGAGGATACCTCAATGAATCCTTGGAATGGGTACAGCCTCCTCTTCAGTTGGTTCACAGAGGATGGTATAAGTGGAAGAAATATCTCAGATAGCATAATACCGTTTAAACTATCAATTAATTAAAATTACATAGAGTTGATACACTCACTTTATAAAAAAATGCACAGGTAACACTCCATGAGGCGCGAGCTTGCGTCACTTCCAGTTTACGCCTATTGCTTCAATCCTGACACGTATCGTCACATCACGTGACTTCATCAGTCCCCTGATGAAGTTACGTGATGTGACGATACGCGTCGGGATTGAAGCAATAGGCGTAAGCCGGAAGTGACGCAAGTGTACAAGCTCGCGGCTCGTGGCGTGTTACCTGCATTGTGTTGGGGCAGTATTTCTGATGTGCCCTGCATCGGGGAAGGGTCATTGGTGTGCTTTTTGTCAGGGCAGTATATCTAGTGTGCCCTGTGTAGGGATCGTGTCACTGGTGTGCGTTGTGTCAGGGCATATTTCTGATGTGTCCTGTGTAAGAGCAGTGTTGCTGGTGTGCATTGAGTAGGGAGGTGCTCTGTGTAGGGAAGGTGTCGCTTGTGTGCATTTAGTTGATTGGTATTTCTGGTGTACCCTGCATAGGGGCAGTTTTACTGGGGTACTTTGTGTTGAAGCAGTATTTCTGGTGTGCCCTGTGTAGGGCAGTGCCGCTGGTGTGCATTGTGTTGGGGTGGTATTTCTGATGTGCTCTGTGTAGGGGTGGTATTGCTGGTTTGCATTGTGGTCGGTACAGTATTTCTGATGGACCCTGTGTAGTAATGGTGGTGCAGGTGTGCATTGCGTTGGGGTGGTATTTTCTGGTGTGCTCTGTGTAGAGGTGGTATTGCTGGTATGCATTTTGTTGGGGCCATATTTCTAGTGTGCCCTGTGTAGAGGCAGTGTCGCTGGTGTGCATTGTGTTGGGGCGGTATTTCTTGTTTGTCCTGTGTAGCATTGGTGTAGTGGGTGTGCATTGTCGGTGTGGTATTTCTGGTGTGCTCTGTGTAGGGGTGGTATTGCTGGCTTGCATTGTGCTGGGGCAGTATTTCTGGCGTATCCTGTGTAGGGGTGTTATTGCTGGTTTGCATTGTGTCGGGGTGATATTTCTGGTATGCCCTGTGTAGGGGCAGTTTTGCTGGTCTGCGTTGTGCTGGAGTGGTATTTCTGTTGTGCCCTGTGTAGGAGTGGTATTGTTGGTTTGCATTGTGTTAGGGTGGTATTTCTGGTGTGCCCTGTGTAGGGGTGGTATTTCTGGTTTGCATTGTGTTGGGGCCGTATTTCTGGTGTCCCCTAGTTAGGGGCAGTGTCGCTGGTGTGAGTTGTGTTGGGGTGTTATTTCTGGTGTGTCCTATGTAGGGATGGCGTAGTGGGTGTGCATTGTGTCGGCGTGGTATTACTGGTGTGCATTGTGTTGGGGTGGTATTTCTGGTGTGTCCTGTGTAGGGGTGGTATTACTGGTGTGCATTGTGTTAGGGTGGTATTTCTGGTGTGTTCTGTGTAGGGGTGGTATTGCTAGTCTGTGTAAGAAAAGTGTTACTGGTGGGTGTTTTGTTGGGATGATATTTCTGGTGAACCCTGCGTAGGGATGGTGTCGCAGGTTTGCATTGTGTTGGCGTGGTAGTTTCTGGTGTGCCCTGTGTAGGGGTGGTATTGCTGATTTGCATTGTGTCGGGACAGTATTTCTGATGTGCCCTGTGTAGTGATGGTGGTGTAGGTGTGCAATGTGTCGGGGTGGTATTTTACGGTGTGCCCTGTGTAGAGGTGGTATTGCTGGTTTGCATTTTGTTGGGGCCGTATTTCTGGTGTGCCCTGTGTAGGGGCAGTGTCGCTGGTGTGCATTGTGTTGGGGCGGTATTTCTGGTGTGTCCTGTGTTGGGGTGGTATTACTGGTATCCATTGCGTTGGGGCGGTATTTCTGGTGTGTCCTGTGTAGGGGTAGTGTCGCTGGTGTGTCCTGTGTTGGGGTGGTATTACTGGTGTCCATTGTGTTGGGGCGGTATTTCTGGTGTGTCCTGTGTAGGGGTAGTGTCGCTGGTGTGCATTGTGTTGGGGCGGTATTTCTGGTGTGTCCTGTGTTGGGGTGGTATTTCTGGTGTGTCCTGTGTTGGGGTGGTATTTCTGGTGTGGATTATGTTGGGGTGGTATTTCTGGTGTGGATTGTGTTGGGGTGGTATTTCTGGTGTGTCCTGTGTTGGGGCGGTATTTCTGGTGTGTCCTGTGTTATGGAGGTATTTCTGGTGTGTCCTGTGTTCGGGTGGTATTTCTGGTGTGTCCTGTGTTAGGGTGGTATTTCTGGTGTGGATTGTGTTGGGGTGGTATTTCTGGTGTGCATTGTGTTGGGGCGGTATTTCTGGTGTGTCCTGTGTTGGGGCGGTATTTCTGGTGTGTCCTGTGTTGTGGAGGTATTTCTGGTGTGTCCTGTGTAGGGGTGGTATTGCTGGTTTGCATTGTGCTGGGGCAGTATTTCTGGTGTGTCCTGTGTAGGGGCAGTGTCGATGGTGTGCATTGTGTTGGGGCGGTATTTCTGGTGTGTCCTGTGTTGGGGTGGTATTACTGGTGTCAATTGTGTTGGGGTGGTATTTCTGGTGTGTCCTGTGTAGGGGTAGTGTCGCTGGTGTGCATTGTGTTGGGGCGGTATTTCTGGTGTGTCCTGTGTTGGGGTGGTATTTCTGGTGTGTCCTGTGTTGGGGTGGTATTTCTGGTGTGGATTGTGTTGGGGTGGTATTTCTGGTGTGGATTGTGTTGGGGTGGTATTTCTGGTGTGGATTGTGTTGGGGTGGTATTTCTGGTGTGTCCTGTGTTGGGGCGGTATTTCTGGTGTGTCCTGTGTTGTGGAGGTATTTCTGGTGTGTCCTGTGTTGGGGTGGTATTTCTGGTGTGTCCTGTGTTAGGGTGGTATTTCTGGTGTGGATTGTGTTAGGGTGGTATTTCTGGTGTGCATTGTGTTGGGGCGGTATTTCTGGTGTGTTCTGTGTAGGGGTAGTGTCGCTGGTGTGCATTGTGTTGGGGCGGTATTTCTGGTGTGTCCTGTGTTGGGGCGGTATTTCTGGTGTGTCCTGTGTAGGGGTGGTATTTTTGGTGTGTCCTGTGTAGGGGTGGTATTTCTGGTGTGCATTGTGTTGGGGCGGTATTTCTGGTGTGTCCTGTGTTGGGGTGGTATTTCTGGTGTGTCCTGTGTAGGGGTGGTATTTCTGGTGTGTCCTGTGTTGGGGCGGTGTTTCTGGTGTGCATTGTGTTGGGGCGGTATTTCTGGTGTGTCCTGTGTTGGGGTGGTATTTCTGGTGTGTCCTGTGTTGGGGCGGTATTTCTGGTGTGTCCTGTGTTGGGGAGGTATTTCTGGTGTGTCCTGTGTTGTGGAGGGATTTCTGGTGTGTTCTGTGTTAGGGTGGTATTTCTGGTGTGGATTGTGTTGGGTGGTATTTCTGGTGTGCATTGTGTTGGGGCGGTATTTCTGGTGTGTCCTGTGTAGGGGTAGTGTCGCTGGTGTGCATTGTGTTGGGGCGGTATTTCTGGTGTGCATTGTGTTGGGGCGGTATTTCTGGTGTGTCCTGTGTAGGGGTAGTGTCGCTGGTGTGCATTGTGTTGGGGCGGTATTTCTGGTGTGTCCTGTATAGGGGCGGTATTTCTGGTGTGTCCTGTGTTGGGGCGGTATTTCTGGTGTGTCCTGTGTTGGGGCGGTATTTCTGGTGTGTTCTGTGTTGGGGTGGTATTTTTGGTGTGTCCTGTGTAGGGGTGGTATTTCTGGTGTGCATTGTGTTGGGGTGGTATTTCTGGTGTGTCCTGTGTTGGGGTGGTATTTATGGTGTGTTCTGTGTAGGGGTGGTATTTCTGGTGTGTCCTGTGTTGGGGTGGTATTTCTGGTGTGCATTGTGTTGGGGCGGTATTTCTGGTGTGGATTGTGTTGGGGTGGTATTTCTGGTGTGTCCTGTGTTGGGGCAGTATTTCTGGTGTGTCCTGTGTTGGGGCGGTATTTCTGGTGTGTCCTGTGTTGGGGCGGTATTTCTGGTGTGTCCTGTGTAGGGGTAGTGTCGCTGGTGGGCATTGCGTAGGGGTGGTATTTCTGGTGTGTCCTGTGTAGGAGGTAGTATTTCTGGTGTGGATTATGTTGGGGCGGTATTTCTGGTGTGCATTGCGTTGGGGTGGTATTTCTGGTGTGCCCTGTGTAGGTGTAGTGTTTTCGGTGTGCATAATGCTTGGTCAGTCTTTCTTTTCTCCTGAAACATATCTATCAATGAACAATATTACTACATTCAGACCTCAGATACCAGTTTCAGTTTCTCTGTGGCAGCCTTGTAATTATTATTCAATAACAGCTTCGACGTGTGCAGAGCACCGATAGCAATCTCTCCAGAAAATATAGTAAACTAACCAGATCACAGACACGCCGAATCATGTAGGCAATGCTAATGTATTGGCAGCTGTTAAAGGCATGAAAATCAATCAGGTAAATAGTGGGTGTGCTGTCCCTTTAAGAGACACCTGTGCAGGGTGTGTGCTCGCTGCAGGAACTTTCTTCTACTCAATGAGGAAGTCCTGGACAACACATTGCAATGCCAGCTAAGCAATCAGAACACACACAGAGCAGAGCTGGGGGGGCGATCATAGCGCACAGCAAGCCCAGAGACTGCTAGAGGATCATAGCGCACAGCAAGCCCAGAGATCAAAACTTAGAGACTGATAGGCGATCATAGCGCACAGCAAGCCCAGGGGGAAGAACATAGGGAAGCCTAAAGAGCAGAACACAGAGCTTGTCACGGGATTGGAAGACACCGCAAACCCAGGAATCAGAACAAAAGGAATTTGAGGATCAGAATGCACAGCAAGCCTGGACATTAGAACTGAATGATTGTGGGGACCAGATTATAGAACCTACTGGGGGATCATAATGCACAGCAAGCCCAGGCAGCAAAACACAGAGCCTGCTTAGGGTCTCATAACCCAGCAAGCCCAGGGATCAGAGCTCAGAGCCTGCCAGGGGATCGGAACACACAGCAAGCCTGGGAATCAGAACATAAGGAATTTTTGGAATCAGAATGCACAGCAAGCCTGGGCATCAGAGTAGAGCAATTGTGGGGATGGGATCATAGAGCCTGCTGGGGGATCATAGCAAGGCCAAGGGACCAGAGCACAGAGAAGCTTGGGAGAATCAGAACACACGGCGAACCCGGGGAATCAGAATGCACAGCAAGTCTGAGCATCAGAACTGAGCAATACTTGGGGTTCAGAGCCTGCCAGGGATTTATTATGCACAGCAACCCGGCAGAACTTAGAGCCTGCCAGGGGGTCAAAACAAGCAAGTCAGGATATCAGAACGCACAGCAAGCCAGGGGACCAGAACAGGTCTAGTGGTCAGAATACACAGCAAGTTTGGGGTCACAACGCACAGCAAGTCTGCAAATCACGGTATTGCCATCTCTGCGGCTGAGTTTTTCTGATCGGGGATCCACAGATTCCGCTCGGTGAGTCTGACTTTCCTACTTTTTCATAAAACCTGTTCGTTGCCTTTTAATGGGATTCTATGGAAAGCGCCCCGGGGGGCTCCTCACACTTTACTATATAAAGTAACAGAACTCGTTGGCCCTCCTCACACTTTCACACACGTTCTGTCTTCTGTTCACATGTTTTGTATGCCTCACTAACCAGAAAATGCACACAGCTTTTTTTTTTTCCCCCGGTGCCCCTCTACACGTTGTGGTGCACTGCTGTGCGTTGTGCTGTATAGCACATTGGGGTCCCATTCACGATTAATAGCAACTCGCCCCAATAGGACGCATGCGTTACCGTAGTGCATAAGTCTGAATGGGCCCTTGGTGTCTGGAGTCACATCACAATGATGTCATACTGAATTCTTGATCTTAAATTATCTGCAGGGTCCGGGAGTTGTAGATTTTGGTTATCGGTGTTCTCCTTGCAGGGGGGGGGGGGGGGGGGCTTCCTCTGGTTATTGGCATTCTCCATGCAGAAGGGGGCTTCCTCTGGTTATCGGGGGTTCTCCACGCGGGAAGGGGCTTCCTCTGGTTATCGGGGTTCTCCGTGTGGGGGGGCTTTTGCTTCCTCTGATTATCGGTGTTCTCCTCGCAGGGGGGGGGGGGGGCTTCCTCTGGTTATCGGTGTTCTCCTCGCAGGGGGGGGCTTCCTCTGGTTATCGGTGTTCTCCACGGGGGGGCTTCCTCTGGTTATCGGTGTTTTCCACGGGGGGGGGGGGGCTTCCTCTGGTTATCGGTGTTCTCCACGGGGGGGCTTCCTCTGGTTATCGGTGTTCTCCACGCGGGGGGGCTTCCTCTGGTTATCGGTGTTCTCCATGTGGGGGGGGCTTCCTCTGGTTATCAGGGGTTCTCCACGTTTTGTTATCGGGGTTCTGCACGCGGGAGGGGGCTTCCTCTGGTTATTGGGGTTCTGCACGTGGGGGGGCTTCCTCTGGTCATCGGTGTTCTCCACGGGGGGGGGGGGCTTCCTCTGGTTATTGGCATTCTCCATGCAGAAGGGGGCTTCCTCTGGTTATCGGGGGTTCTCCACGCGGGAGGGGGCTTCCTCTGGTTATCGGGGTTCTCCGTGTGGGGGGGCTTTTGCTTCCTCTGATTATCGGTGTTCTCCTCGCAGGGGGGGGGGCTTCCTCTGGTTATCGGTGTTCTCCTCGCAGGGGGGGCTTCCTCTGGTTATCGGTGTTCTCCTCGCAGGGGGGGCTTCTTTCTGGTTATTGGTGTTCTCCACACGGGGGGGGGGGGGGGCTTCCTCTGGTTATTGATGTTCTCCACACGGGGGGGGGGCTTCCTCTGGTTATCGGTGTTCTCCACGGGGGGGGGGCTTCCTCTGGTTATCGGTGTTCTCCACGTGGGGGGGGGGGGGGCTTCCTCTGGTTATCGGTGTTCTCCACGGGGGGGGGGCTTCCTCTGGTTATCGGTGTTCTCCACGTGGGGGGGGGGGGGGCTTCCTCTGGTTATCGGTGTTCTCCACGTGGGGGGGGGGCTTCCTCTGGTTATCGGTGTTCTCCACGTGGGGGGGCTTCCTCTGGTTATCGGTGTTCTCCACATGGGGGGGGGGCTTCCTCTGGTTATCGGTGTTCTCCACGTGGGGGGGGGGGGGGCTTCCTCTGGTTATCGGTGTTCTCCACGTGGGGGGGGGGGGGGCTTCCTCTGGTTATCGGTGTTCTCCACGTGGGGGGGGGGGGCTTCCTCTGGTTATCGGTGTTCTCCACGTGTGGGGGGGGGCTTCCTCTGGTTATCGGTGTTCTCCACGTGGGGGGGGGCTTCCTCTGGTTATCGGTGTTCTCCACGTGGGGGGGGGGGGCTTCCTCTGGTTATCGGTGTTCTCCACGTGGGGGGGGGGGGCTTCCTCTGGTTATCGGTGTTCTCCACGTGGGGGGGGGCTTCCTCTGGTTATCGGTGTTCTCCACGTGGGGGGGGGGCGCTTCCTCTGGTTATCGGTGTTCTCCACGTGGGGGGGGGCTTCCTCTGGTTATCGGTGTTCTCCACGTGGGGGGGGGCTTCCTCTGGTTATCGGGAGTTCTCCACGTCTGGTTATCGGTGTTCTCCACGCGGGGGGGCTTCCTCTGGTTATCGGTGTTCTCCACGTCGGGGGCTTCCTCTGGTTATCGGTGTTCTCCACGTGGGGGGGGGGGGCTTCCTCTGGTTATCGGTGTTCTCCACGGGGGGGGGGCTTCCTCTGGTTATCGGTGTTCTCCACGTGTGGGGGGGGGCTTCCTCTGGTTATCGGTGTTCTCCACGTGGGGGGGGGCTTCCTCTGGTTATCGGTGTTCTCCACGTGGGGGGGGGCTTCCTCTGGTTATCGGTGTTCTCCACGTGGGGGGGGCTTCCTCTGGTTATCGGTGTTCTCCACGTGGGGGGGGGCTTCCTCTGGTTATCGGTGTTCTCCACGTGGGGGGGGGGGCTTCCTCTGGTTATCGGTGTTCTCCACGTGGGGGGGGGGGGCTTCCTCTGGTTATCGGTGTTCTCCACGTGGGGGGGGGGCTTCCTCTGGTTATCGGTGTTCTCCACGCGGTGGGGCTTCCTCTGGTTATCGGGAGTTCTCCACATCTGGTTATCGGTGTTCTCCACGCGGTGGGGCTTCCTCTGGTTATCGGGAGTTCTCCACATCTGGTTATCGGTGTTCTCCACGCGGGGGGGCTTCCTCTGGTTATCGGTGTTCTCCACGTCGGGGGCTTCCTCTGGTTATCGGTGTTCTCCACGTGGGGGGGGGGCTTCCTCTGGTTATCGGTGTTGGGGTCACAACGCACAGCAAGTCTGCAAATCACGGTATTGCCATCTCTGCGGCTGAGTTTTTCTGATCGGGGATCCACAGATTCCGCTCGGTGAGTCTGACTTTCCTACTTTTTCATAAAACCTGTTCGTTGCCTTTTAATGGGATTCTATGGAAAGCGCCCCGGGGGGCTCCTCACACTTTACTATATAAAGTAACAGAACTCGTTGGCCCTCCTCACACTTTCACACACGTTCTGTCTTCTGTTCACATGTTTTGTATGCCTCACTAACCAGAAAATGCACACAGCTTTTTTTTTTTCCCCCGGTGCCCCTCTACACGTTGTGGTGCACTGCTGTGCGTTGTGCTGTATAGCACATTGGGGTCCCATTCACGATTAATAGCAACTCGCCCCAATAGGACGCATGCGTTACCGTAGTGCATAAGTCTGAATGGGCCCTTGGTGTCTGGAGTCACATCACAATGATGTCATACTGAATTCTTGATCTTAAATTATCTGCAGGGTCCGGGAGTTGTAGATTTTGGTTATCGGTGTTCTCCTTGCAGGGGGGGGGGGGGGGGGGGGGCTTCCTCTGGTTATTGGCATTCTCCATGCAGAAGGGGGCTTCCTCTGGTTATCGGGGGTTCTCCACGCGGGAAGGGGCTTCCTCTGGTTATCGGGGTTCTCCGTGTGGGGGGGCTTTTGCTTCCTCTGATTATCGGTGTTCTCCTCGCAGGGGGGGGGGGGGGCTTCCTCTGGTTATCGGTGTTCTCCTCGCAGGGGGGGGCTTCCTCTGGTTATCGGTGTTCTCCACGGGGGGGCTTCCTCTGGTTATCGGTGTTTTCCACGGGGGGGGGGGGCTTCCTCTGGTTATCGGTGTTCTCCACGGGGGGGCTTCCTCTGGTTATCGGTGTTCTCCACGCGGGGGGGCTTCCTCTGGTTATCGGTGTTCTCCATGTGGGGGGGGCTTCCTCTGGTTATCAGGGGTTCTCCACGTTTTGTTATCGGGGTTCTGCACGCGGGAGGGGGCTTCCTCTGGTTATTGGGGTTCTGCACGTGGGGGGGCTTCCTCTGGTCATCGGTGTTCTCCACGGGGGGGGGGGGGGCTTCCTCTGGTTATTGGCATTCTCCATGCAGAAGGGGGCTTCCTCTGGTTATCGGGGGTTCTCCACGCGGGAGGGGGCTTCCTCTGGTTATCGGGGTTCTCCGTGTGGGGGGGCTTTTGCTTCCTCTGATTATCGGTGTTCTCCTCGCAGGGGGGGGGGGCCTTCCTCTGGTTATCGGTGTTCTCCTCGCAGGGGGGGCTTCCTCTGGTTATCGGTGTTCTCCTCGCAGGGGGGGCTTCTTTCTGGTTATTGGTGTTCTCCACACGGGGGGGGGGGGGGGCTTCCTCTGGTTATTGATGTTCTCCACACGGGGGGGGGGGGGGGGGCTTCCTCTGGTTATCGGTGTTCTCCACGGGGGGGGGGCTTCCTCTGGTTATCGGTGTTCTCCACGTGGGGGGGGGGGGGCTTCCTCTGGTTATCGGTGTTCTCCACGTGGGGGGGGGCTTCCTCTGGTTATCGGTGTTCTCCACGTGGGGGGGGGGGGGCTTCCTCTGGTTATCGGTGTTCTCCACATGGGGGGGGGCTTCCTCTGGTTATCGGTGTTCTCCACGTGGGGGGGGGGGGGGGGCTTCCTCTGGTTATCGGTGTTCTCCACGTGGGGGGGGGAGGGGGCTTCCTCTGGTTATCGGTGTTCTCCACGTGGGGGGGGGGGGGGGGCTTCCTCTGGTTATCGGTGTTCTCCACGTGGGGGGGGGGGGCTTCCTCTGGTTATCGGTGTTCTCCACGTGGGGGGGGGGGGCTTCCTCTGGTTATCGGTGTTCTCCACGTGTGGGGGGGGGCTTCCTCTGGTTATCGGTGTTCTCCACGTGGGGGGGGGCTTCCTCTGGTTATCGGTGTTCTCCACGTGGGGGGGGGGGGGCTTCCTCTGGTTATCGGTGTTCTCCACGTGGGGGGGGGGGGGGCTTCCTCTGGTTATCGGTGTTCTCCACGTGGGGGGGGGGCTTCCTCTGGTTATCGGTGTTCTCCACGTGGGGGGGGGCTTCCTCTGGTTATCGGTGTTCTCCACGTGGGGGGGGGCTTCCTCTGGTTATCGGTGTTCTCCACGTGGGGGGGGGGGGCTTCCTCTGGTTATCGGGAGTTCTCCACGTCTGGTTATCGGTGTTCTCCACGCGGGGGGGCTTCCTCTGGTTATCGGTGTTCTCCACGTCGGGGGCTTCCTCTGGTTATCGGTGTTCTCCACGGGGGGGGGGGCTTCCTCTGGTTATCGGTGTTCTCCACGTGTGGGGGGGGGCTTCCTCTGGTTATCGGTGTTCTCCACGTGGGGGGGGGCTTCCTCTGGTTATCGGTGTTCTCCACGTGGGGGGGGGGGGGGGGCTTCCTCTGGTTATCGGTGTTCTCCACGTGGGGGGGGGCTTCCTCTGGTTATCGGTGTTCTCCACGTGGGGGGGGGGGGGGGCTTCCTCTGGTTATCGGTGTTCTCCACGTGGGGGGGGGCTTCCTCTGGTTATCGGTGTTCTCCACGTGGGGGGGGCTTCCTCTGGTTATCGGTGTTCTCCACGTGGGGGGGGGCTTCCTCTGGTTATCGGTGTTCTCCACGTGGGGGGGGGCTTCCTCTGGTTATCGGTGTTCTCCACGTGGGGGGGGGCTTCCTCTGGTTATCGGTGTTCTCCACGTGGGGGGGGGGGGCTTCCTCTGGTTATCGGTGTTCTCCACGTGGGGGGGGGGGCTTCCTCTGGTTATCGGTGTTCTCCACGCGGTGGGGCTTCCTCTGGTTATCGGGAGTTCTCCACATCTGGTTATCGGTGTTCTCCACGCGGGGGGGCTTCCTCTGGTTATCGGTGTTCTCCACGTGGGGGGGGGGCTTCCTCTGGTTATCGGTGTTCTCCACGTGGGGGGGGGGCTTCCTCTGGTTATCGGTGTTCTCCACGTGGGGGGGGGGGGCTTCCTCTGGTTATCGGTGTTCTCCACGTGGGGGGGGGGGGGCTTCCTCTGGTTATCGGTGTTCTCCACGTGGGGGGGGGGGGGGGCTTCCTCTGGTTATCGGTGTTCTCCACGTGGGGGGGGGGGGCTTCCTCTGGTTATCGGTGTTCTCCACGTGGGGGGGGGGGGGCTTCCTCTGGTTATCGGTGTTCTCCACGGGGGGGGGGGGGGGCTTCCTCTGGTTATCGGTGTTCTCCACGTGGGGGGGGGGGGGCTTCCTCTGGTTATCGGTGTTCTCCACGCGGTGGGGCTTCCTCTGGTTATCGGGAGTTCTCCACGTCTGGTTATCGGTGTTCTCCACGCGGGGGGGCTTCCTCTGGTTATCGGTGTTCTCCACGCGGGGGGGGGGGGCTTCCTCTGGTTATCGGTGTTCTCCACGCGGGGGGGGGGGCTTCCTCTGGTTATCGGTGTTCTCCATGTGGGGGGGGCTTCCTCCTGGTTATCGGGGGTTCTCCACGTCTGGTTATTGGGGTTCTGCACGCGGGAGGGGGCTTCCTCTGGTTATTGGGGTTCTGCACGTGGGGGGGCTTCCTCTTGTTATCGGGGTTCCCCACGTGGGGGGGGCTTCCTCTGGTTATCGGGGTTCTCCGTGTGTGTTGGTGTGGGGGGGCTTCCTCTTGTTATCGGTGTTCCCCTCCACACGGGGGCTTCATCATGCTTCTGGATATGTTTACACGTGTGTTGCCCTCCTGAAGTGCGTTCCACAGTGGGGCTTAACAGGTGGTGAGGATGGGTTTTGTCGCCTTTCTCTATTTTAACCCCAAAAAACCCCACACCAACGCTCTACAGCTGCATGCTGCACCAATTAAATGGGTCACGTTTGGTGAGCGATGCTGAGCGCAACAGTGGGGATAAATTTTGGCTCGATGCACTGTAGATGCAGCGTATGGACATCCCATCTACTGTCTTTACAGCTTAATCAATATGAAATACCGAAAAATACTCACCTCCACCTTTCAGTGATGCGGCAGTTACATCCCTCGCCAGCTGCTGGCACCTCATCCTGGGTGCCGGGTTTTGGCTGGTGGTGGATGATGACATCCCTCACATGGGCAAGGGAGTCAGTCATTCTGGCTCAGCCGGAGTGTGCCAGGAATGTACGCTGTGCTGCGCACGCACGGTTCAGTGCACATTCAATAGACTGAGCCAGAAGGTGAGTGAGTGTGTGATTACAAAAGAAATTTGGCATATCTCTTCTGCAATAAACAATTGACTGTTTGCAGTTTTTTACAAGTTTGGTTTATTTCCACTTTTTAAGTCTTTAGATCACACTGAATCCGACTTTGAAATTGTGCGACTTCACTTGAATCCGCATGATTTCCAAGCTGCGCGTCGGTGCGACCTGGAAGACCTGTATGTGACTTCCTGTACAGATGTCTATGCAAGTCGCACATCAGCTTGCTAAAAGTTAGTGCAGGAACTACTTTCAAAATCGGTGCGACTCCATCGATTCGACTGCTTCCATTGCGGACAATAGGGCGCAACTTGTCATGCCATTCGAAACTATCGAATCGCATGGCAAGTCGCTTCGGTGTGACCAGAGACTAAGGGGAAGTGGTTGGGGAGATGGTAGAAACAGTTCAGACATGTGTTTTTACTACCCCCCCCCCCATATATACAAGTTTAAATGAGGCCTCAAGGATCTGTAGAACCAAAAAATGTAAATGTAATATTGCAGCTTACAAGTCCTGGATGAGATTACTGCATTCGCTATCTTGTTTTAGACTAAGAATGTTTTCAGCACGTACAGAAAATACCTGTTGATCCTGCCACAAATGCAGTGCCCTTGTTACTTCCTTTGCTCTAAACCTGAAATCTCAAA